>NC_136267.1:43233452-43293452 GCF_964187855.1 Myxine glutinosa
ACATCAGGATTTAAATATTTGTTTATGTCACGAATGTTGGTAAAAGTTTATTTTTTATATTAATGCTATTTAATTTGTGATTGGAGTTATGTTGTTTGGAATGAAAATAGAGATATCGAGTTCAAGTGAAGACGAAATGCCATGAGGGTTTCTACTTTCTCAGCGTGACATTCTCGGATCGTCGTATGCAGATTCGCCATTGACTGGGTATAGAGCTATTCAAACGGGTACGTTTTTCATGGAAGTCTTTCACGAACCTGCTGTCCATGCTTGATGTTCGACTACAGGTGGCACAGGAATGTGGAATTTATTGGTTCCATGGTTTCCCATTCGCCGTTTTTTTTTTCTAAGTCTTTCACGAACCTGCTGTCCATGTCTGACGTGCGACTGAAGGTGCCACAGGAGTGTTGAATTTATTGGTTTCATGTTTTAGCATTCACCGTTTTCGCATTGTTTGTTTGATTTCGGCTCCCCACCTCACTAGTGTGTGTGTATATATATATATATATATATATATATATATATATATATATATATATATATATATATATATATATATACACACACACACTCAAGTATCCTTCTTTCATTCTCATTGTGTGTCTGACTGTCTGACTGTCTGTCTGTCTGTCTCTGTCTGTCTGTCTGTCTGTCTGTCTCTGTCTGTCTGTCTGTCTGTCTGTCTGTCTGTCTCT
The DNA here is from genome assembly GCF_964187855.1 of Myxine glutinosa. Classification (NCBI taxonomy): domain Eukaryota; kingdom Metazoa; phylum Chordata; class Myxini; order Myxiniformes; family Myxinidae; genus Myxine; species Myxine glutinosa. Next base: position 43,234,148 of record NC_136267.1, read on the forward strand.
CTCTCTCTCTCTCTCTCTCTCTCTCTCTCTCTCTCTCTCTCTCTCTCTCTCTCTCTCTCTCATGTGCGGTCACATATTTTCAGCATCAGACTCCATACTCGGAGTACAGATACAACTTTGTGCAGGAAGTAACACTGGCTATTTGGCCACAGCCTCATAAACCATGTTGAGGCCGCAAATTGAGGCAAAAGTCACAAATACAGCAATTGTTGGCAAACAGGACGACCAATAATTGTTCTCCGATTGAAAAATCTGGATTTTTTTTTGAGTGCAACACAATAAACCTTTATTAAAGTCCATGAAATAATTTACATAGACAAATTAACCAAAACTTTACCCATCACTGGGGACAGGTACTTGTGCTAGCATATTCATGAAATCTTCGAAAAGCATAATGTAACATTGGGCCTGGCTTTCCCAGAGAGTTTGAAGAGTAACAATTTCATAATGCAGGAGATTTGGGGTTGTTTTGAAATGCGGTTCTATGGCAATACAATCATTTAGACATCAGAGTCAAACTTTCCAATACTTTCTAGATACCTCAGCAAAGGAAGTGTAGATAGCTTTGTTCATCACGTACCATTTTTCCCATGCAGCGCAAGTATTCCATGCTGTCGACGCATTTGTGGTGGATGCTGAGCTTGCACGCCTTGCACCGGAGGCCATACTTGTTGTTACTTCCTGTGTCTGCAGCACACAGGCAAAGTCAAGAAGCAGTACAATGAGGCAAGTATTGGAATTTGGCCACATTCTCATTAAGCAAAGTACATATTCATGAATATTCTTTGGAAATACATTATTTAAATGATGTCTTTCCTATGGTAGTTACTGCATGATGTGCAGATACGTGAAAAGTGTATTATGATCTGGGACAATTAATTATGTATTAAAATATTTTTGTTTGCTGAAACATTGCCAAAATGTTTAGACAAACTGTTTGTGTTTTTTTTTTTTTTTTTTTTTTGGTCAAGTAATTAATTTTTAATTTTGGTCAAGTAATTAATTTTGGTCAAGTAATGCAGGAAGATGGGGAAGATGAATGGGAGGAGTGAGGATTTGTTGAGAGAATATGCATTAACTTTGACAATTGAATAACTTTTCACATGTTCAGCTCTACAAGTTTTATGCATTTTGGTTCCATTCAAAGCTGCAATCATTGAACAATTTGTATAATCACACCTCTCTGGTGCTGATCATGTGAAAGTTCATCTCGTGAATTTTTCAGACATAAAGCAACTGACATTGAATGACTGTTTCAAAGTTATCAATAAAAAGATGTTCACTGTTTCCCTATTTGAACAAAACAAAATTGAGCATTGATTACACAGATCAAAAAGTGTCATGATTAAAAGTTATGGGGAAAATAGAGTTCAATATAAATGGTTTATAAGGGCGGAGGGGTGCTTGTTTGTTGTCGGTTATATTGACTTGGAATAAGATGGAGCAAATTGATTGGAGCAAGCAGATTCAAAAAAAAAAACACCTTTGGAGGTCATTTTTCCCCGCAGAGCAGGGGTTGGCCTTTTTGGGGCACCGTGGTCCCCTTTTTGGAGCAATGTTTTACGGCCGGATGCCCTTCCTGCCGCCAACCCTGTTAGTCGCCTCTTGCAACACACAGGGAATTACCAGTGAACTGGTACTCAATTTGCCGACCTCGGAAGGATGACAGGCTGAGTCAACCCCCCTGGCATTAATTCAGTGATCGACCGGGATTCAAACCCAGGATCCTAGGATCCCAAGCCGGCACCCTAACCGCTAAGCAAATTGATACAAAATAATGCAACCAATGAACAGAGAAAAGCTCACAGATTAAAAAACGATCAAACAACTTCATCTGAATCCTCAACTTTCATTCAAGCTGGGCCCTGCTCATGTCAATGAATGCAGATCATTTGCACATCTCTTCTTGTGCAAATCATCCTTGACAGGGCAAAACACATTTCAGATTTTACATTTGCAAATGGAAGTGCAGGAAGATTAAAGCATCGACAGAAGACTTAAAAACGAAGGTAAATTTTTGGGTGAGATTACTTGATACTGTGCTCACTATGAATTGTCTAGACACCAGACTGAGTCTTGACCGTGCCAGAAGGGACACTAAACTTGAGACGCATTATTTAGGTCAGGACGTAAAGTCAGCGATGCAGTCTGCAATTACATTGCTGCGGTTAATAATCCCATGGTATATTTTGAAAAGATGATGCCATTGTGTATTGGTATCCTTCATATATTCCCTGCTTGGGGTTAGCTGCGTAATTATCACAACCAGCATCAGGTGTAAATATGGCACAATCAGGCCTTCCTCCAAATACCTTCTCATAAAATGATTCCTCATTACCAGGTCGGTCTTGAAAAAGGAAGACAATGGCCAGCACCCTCAGTGATTGAACAAGCAAATCTCTCCATCTCCAAACTCTTTTCAGCAAATAATTAACTGTCTGTGCAGCACATGGACATGATCAATTGCTATACTCAAGCTTCCAAGGTGATGACCCTTCCACCCCAATATTCCTTTCTATCTCTCTTTCATTACTTACAACTGCCGATACCCTTTTTTAGTTTGTGTAATCTCTGCTTTTCAGCCGTCTATTCTACTGCTTAAGTGGTTTATGGGAAGTTTGTGTGTGATGTAGATATATGTCGAGATTAGACCCCATTACTGTAGTGGGTACCAGGAAGCAAGTGCCACATGAGCTATGACCAAAAGGAAATGCCTGCCATGCAATAACCTGTCGGTGATACACAAAACAGTTCTGGTATTAGTCAGGAACAATTTAAATTGAAAATAAGTAGACAGTGAGCTGACGGTCATCTCTTAAGGTTGAGATTCGGGGTATTCCCTCTGGGAGCCCCCAAATCAGAAATAGAAAAATCTAAGACTCTAAGAGAGTCGGAGTAATGGTTTTCAGAGCAATCGATCGGTAAATAAGGGACGATTAAACATCCGCAGTTTCAGGGGGTAACCCCACCCCCAGGAACTCCCATGATCAAAAGTCGAAAAATTGAAGCCAGAGTGATTGTGTGGGCGACTGTCTTGTATTCATGTGTCAAGTTTCAGAACAATCAGCTGGGTGACAAGGGAGGGGTAGCAAAACGTTAACATATGGACTGACGGACAGACAGACAGACAGACATCCGGACATCACATCAAATAGTAGAAGCTTATCTCTTCGAGAATCGAAATAAGATGACCACAAAAGGCTCCTCTGGCAAAACAGTTGCAGAGGCTCCACCTTTTAGGAATGAGCTTAGCAGAGCTGCACCCCACAACATCTCAGTAGGATTGTACTGCATCCAACACCAGAAAGATAATTTAATTCTCAATTTATGGACCAGTCCACTAGAGAAGGAACTCTTACAAAATCCATATATATATATATATATGCATGTGTGATATGTGTTTGTTTTTCTAGATGGCTCAAATAGGACATACTCAATAATTTCATATCTTATGTTGGTATTGGACCAAACAAAAACTTCAGTCAGATCCAATCCATATGGGACTAAATTCAGGACCAAACAGGCCAAAAAAAGTGTTAGTGAAATGTTACCATAATTTGTGCCGAGATCAATCATGTTAGTATACTTACTTATAAATGAACAGATGCTTGGTACTGCAGAACTTTAAAATACATGAAAACAAACACGACAAACTAAAATTGACACTGATTGGTTCGTCAGTCACGACGTAAATGGTAATCTGAACTCCCATTGGTTGGATTATAGTCATCACTATCTCTGGCTCTGATTGGCTGCAGCGGAGTACAATGTACTTAGAGAGCATTGACTCACCAATTGCACAAACACCTTGGAGGGAGGGGAGATGGGGTTCCTCCAAAGCCGAGGGCTCACTATTTGCATATGAACCATGGACAGGGGTTGCGGCAACACCATTGATATTTCCATGTTGAAAGAATGACGGAATGTACAAATTTCTTTTGACGACACAATTGCGGGTCCATGGAAAGGATCGAGGTTGCTTCCACCTTACACAGATGTAACATACTCCGACCTCAGTTTACTATCTTGAACATACCTGTATCTGCATTGTACTGGTCTGCACAGACGGGGTTGGCAACCAAGTGCTGTGTAACGGCAGAAGACCAAGAAGAATTGACCAACGGCCCTTGAACGTTCTTACATGCCCGTTTGAGTCCTCACTCCCAAGTTCTTTCCACGAATCGACAGAGGGACGGACATGCTGTTTAATACGACCAGCTAATCTTCGGCCCGAGTACCGAGCTTCACATCGGCACTTAAACTCATAGATAACATTGCTGATTTGTAAGGCGGGCAGCACATCCTTCTTGACAGATGTGAGCAAACAGCGAGAGGCGAAGATTACTTTAAGTTGCACAGCCAGGTACGTGTTTGATACCGTATGTTTGATTTGTTCTGCAAACCTTCGTGATGATTGTCCTTTCCATGGCATCCTGATATATTCCGGACATTTGTCTGGACCGATCTTGTGTTCCTTTGTCGTGTTAAGAAACTTGGGCACATATCTCTTGATTATATACTCCAGGTAACCATTGTCACCGAGTATACTCATGATTTTGTCCATTTCAGCAGAAAGATTACGAGGTGAGCAAATCCTCCTCGCTCTGTTCACCAGGATGTTGATCAATGCAATTTTGTATCTCGTGGAGCTGTAGGAATCCCAGCGAGTATACTGCCCAGTGAAGGTACACTTCTGGTAGATGGATGTAGTGAAACCACGTGCGGATCTTTCGACCAACACATCCAAGAATGGTAAAGTATTTGAAGATCCCGCTCCATGGTGAACTTCAACGTTGGATGGAGAGTGTTGAGCTTTGTCAAGAATGCGTCACATGCCATCTGAGACTCAAACAAAGCAAAAATGTCATCAACATACCGATAGTATAGGATGGGAGCATCCACACCTTGCCAACCAGTAAGTTTCTGTATTTCGTGATAACCCACAAAGATATTCACAAGCACTGGGGCTAATGGAGAACCCATGGACACACCATCAGTTTGGACATACATGATGTTGCTTATACTAAATTTAACTTGCCTCGTTGCTGTGTTCATCAACTCCACAAAGACTTGTTCTGAGATCTGCGGATGTTCCAGATCACTGTGATATAGCAGATGTGCACATATTGTATATCAATAGTCTCCGTCAGTGGGACATTCGTGAACAAGATTTGTAAATCAAAGGAGGCGATTATGTTGTCCGCAATTGTCGGTGTTGTAGTACAAATTGCTTCAGGAAATGTGAAAGAATCTGTGATCACCAATTGTGAAAGTGACTCCAATCCTGGTTGCAGGACCTCTCCCAACCACTTGGCCAGTTCATGTTGTGCCGAACCAACCATAGACAATATCGGTCTTAGTGGGACATTTTCTTTGTGCATCTTGGGCAAGCCGTACATTCTTGGACGTTGGGATCCAACAGGTTTGATTCTGTTGTATAACTACTTTGGTCATTCACCGCGATTGTGGAGCTGTAATAGCCAATTTGCTAATCTGACTTTCCAACCATGACATACGATCGTATTCCGCTGCAGGTGTAAGTATGGAGAGAAAATTATTTATAAGCTGCAATAAAAATACTGGAAAGAAGGTGAAAGACAGATTCAACTTCCATTGGCTTGGATATCATACTAGAATACGCCATTTATGTCTGTCTGATGAATTTTTGACGCCAATACATTCCGTCCTTACTTATCCAATCTCAACCAAACTTGACAGGATGACCAAGGGTTACATAATGAAGGTTGTAGCGCATTCATTTGCCCCCCTCCCCAAGGGGGTTTTCCCCACCATTGCCGTCAATGGGGTTGCATGTTGAGGTGTATATCCATGTTAAGTTAGCTTTATCGTGGCGTTTTTTCAAGGCCGCTTTGAATAATAAAACTAACGATAATAGCATAATATTAATGTTATCACAAAACAATAGCAATAGCATTAATATCCCACCTCCCCAATGTGTTTTTCCTCCTTGAACAAACATCGAGTCAACGTTTATAAATAGCTTATCATGGCGTTTTCGTGGGAGCAACGGCCCAAAGGCCTCCCCCAGAGGTAAAAATATTATAAACCACAAACACGTATGATTAGCTTTTTAAACGGTCGCTCATGCTATTTATAACACCAATATAACACTAAATAAAGAAATTTGTAGGAAACCCGACATCCGTGAGGTAAGTTTTACTTGCAGAACTGAGCGAAGATCTTCTGTACTCGAGGTAACCCATAAGTGTTGGGTTAATAACATGACCCTTACTGGCGCAAACGTGGCGTTTTTCATAGTGAACTTTTGAAACTCGCTCCTGCTGTTTAACACCAAACTGTATGGGAGGAAGGTGTGCTCATTTACGAAGCAGCTAGCTAGCGCTTGCCAAGCCAGCCGTTGCTTAACGGTTTTGAATTGAATGCTTGCTCAAATGCTTAAACCACTTGGCGATCTCTCCACAAGAAACTTTGTAAATGAACACACACCCAATGTTCTTGAGACCCGACCATAGATCGACTGTAATCGATATACGCCAAAGAGGAATGACCAAAAGAGGAAAAAAAAGTCTGAAGCGCATGCAAATATAAATCAACAAGCTTTGGTGGACTGTGTTCTTTGGATGTCGAACTTTTGACACAAATACACAAAACCCACAAAATATACATACATTATATACTCTATATATATATATATATATATATATATATATATATATATATACACACTGCCACTCCCGTAGTTAGCGGGTGTACTTGTGTACCAAAAGAAGCTTCAGAGACAATGATCCGAAGATAACTGACTTTCATGTGTGGAAACATGCGTGGACTGGACAACCCTCCCATCCACTTTCTGAATAATCCTCTCCAAGAAGTTCTGTCACTCAAGCTTTTGGATCGCACTATCTGCAAAGATCTTTCCTGGGAAAACCACATTTCAAATCTGGCCTCCAAACCCAGTCGCCGACTGGGCATCCTCCGTCGTGCGAAGTCCTTCATTGGCACACCTGATCTCCTCACCACATACAAGGCTTTCATCCGCAGCTCAATGGGATACTGTTCTCCCCTCTGGGCCGGTGCTCCTGCCTCACACCTGGCTCGGCTTCACGCTGTTGAAACCAAAACTTTCAGAATCATTGGAATCTCCCGCGATGAAGCTAACTCAGAGGGCCTTTCACTTACTCACCGCAGGCGGGTTGGTGGTCTTTCTATCTTCTACCGACTCCTCTCCGGCCTTGCCCCTCCCCCCCCCCCCCAACTCTCTCTGGGCTCTGTCCCTCAAATATTCCTGCAGGTCGCACAAGATCTGCGTGCAACCCTCTTATGGTTAAACTGCCAAAATCAAGACTCTCTGCTCACCTCCACTCCTTCATTCCTCTTTTCTCCCTCTTCTGGAACAAACTCCCACACTCTCTTCAATCTCAGTCCTCCCTCCAGGTCTTTAAAACAGCTGTTCACCACCATCTCTTATCTTCCCCCATCCAAAACCTTGATCTTTTCTACCCCCGCTAATTTCACCCCAGATTCACTTTTTTGAAATACCAACTTCCTTTTTGGAAGTCCTTTTCAGTGTCCTTGTGTTTTATACCTCTCCCACCCCCCCCCCCCCCCCCCCAATTCCCACAAACAATCACGAAAGAATATCCCTTGCCTGCTGTATTTGGTAGATATGCAATACAAAGAGGCATTTCCACATCAAACCAAAATCTTCTTTCCTACAGGATTAAGGACTTTAAGCTGATTGAGTAAGGCAGAGAATAGACAGACAATAAATGAACATAAATATGATTGAAGATATTAAATGGGAGGTAGGTGGCAGATTACCAGACTAGGTGGTGTAATGGTTTGAGTGTCCGCGCTGAGTCTGGAAGGTCCGCCCTGTCCGAGTCATACCAAATAACTTTTATAAAAGTACATGCTGCTTTCTTGCTTGACGCTTAGCATTTAAAAGGAAAGTGCATGGACAAACAATGCTGGAAAGGCAATGGCAAACCACCTAGTATAACCGTTGCCAAGAAACTGCTTCGACAGCCAAAACCCTCTGCAAAGAGTACAGTGCATCAAATCAAATCAACATGAGAGAGGATTAATGGATGCCCTTTTTTGAGCAAAACCCTTTCACAGCAAGTGCTGGTTTAACACAAGGGCCCACAATCACCATTCCAGTTTGACATCCTTTTGACATTTAAGACCACCTGCTACAAACTGCCAGTTCAACTCTTGGGGGAGTCCACTCCATCTGATGATTACCAGTGGACGGACCCCAGCAATTGCACGACCATGCATTCTGGTATTTGGGTTAAGAGACGTGTGTTTCTTTGAACATGTTTTTCAGCCTTCGGGTTGAAGTTACATACGTGCACTGGTTGGACAAGCTTTGTTGGAGTGTACTTTGGATGTGTGGACAAGATGTTCGTCCAGGCTTGGTTATAATGTTTGATTTTTACCCTTTTTAACTGTCACAAGATGGCCAGCTGTACCCAAAGTTATGATATGACCATGCATTCTAGTCTGGTGGGCTGAGGGTATGTGTTTCTTTGACCATGTGCTTCAGCCTCCCCCCAAGCCCTCTCCCTCCCACAGATCTCCCGATGTCCCTGCTCTCAAATGTTGTACTTGTGTGCTTCCCTCTCTCTCCCCATCTTGTCTCCCGCTCCCTTTATCTTATGTTTTATGTGTCAGTTTGTCTTTTTGTGACTAATATTAGCTCTTACACAAGCCTCGATCTTGTATACACAGAAAAAGAAAAAGAAAAAAAAAGTCTGAAGTGCATGCAAATATAAATCAACAAGCTTTGGTGGACTGTGTTCTTTGGATGTGGAACTTTTGACACAAATACACAAAACCCACAAAATATAAATACATTATATACTGTATATATATATATATATATATATATACAGTGCATTCAGAAAGTATTCAGACCCCTTCACTTTTTTCACATTTTGTTATGTTGCAGCCTTATGCTGAAATCGTTTAAATTCATTTTTTCCCTCATCAATCTACACTCAATACCCCATAATGACAAAGAGAAAACAGGATTTTATAAAGTTTTGCAAATTTATTAAAAATAAAAAACTGAAATATCACATTGACATAAGTATTCATACCCTTTGCTGTGACACTTGAAATTTAGCTCAGGTGCCTCCCATTTCTCTTGATCATCTTTGAGATGTTTCTACACCTTCATTGGAGTCCACCTGTGGTAAATTCAATTGATTGGACATGATTTCGAAAGGCACACACCTGTCCGGCCAAACTAAACAATCGGGGGAGAAGGGTCTTAGTAAGAGCGGTGACCAAGAACCCGATTGTCACTCTGGCTGAGCTCCAGAGATCCTGTGTGGAGATTAGTCAGGTTCACTCTGTCAATAAATTATATTTCGTTCAAAATCATGGTGGATTAGCAAACCTATACATTTTTGGAAAGGTTATAGCATAAGGAAACTAAAAATCAATGTTTACATTTGGAGAGATACCTGTATGGCGGCCATTTTGGATTTTCAAAATGGCCACTGTAAAATACATATTTTGTTCTATTTCTGCCTCTAATTACCCTAAAAACTTTTTAAAATATACTAAACCTATATTTTCAGGGACAAGGAATCCAATGAAAGTATCAAATTAGTGCTATGGGGAATGGTAAGACACGAATCAAAGGTTTTGAATTGCAAAACACTGTCTTTATATTCGCGATAAGTTGCATAATCAAATACATGTTATCATTTTGTACAGGCAGTTAATAACATCAAAATGTGTCACAATAATTCATATCACCAAACATACACAGGCAGTCAGCAAAATCATATGTACACATGCAGTCAGTATAACTTCACATCTACACAGGCAGTCAATGACAAAATATACACAGGCAGTCGAATGGTCGAATGGTCGATCGAATCGAATTCGATGAATCGAATCGAATCGAATCGATCGAATTGGTCGAATGGTCGAATGGTCGATCGAAGCGATTGGTCGATTGGTCGAATGGTCGAATTGGTCGAATTGGTCGAATCGAATTGGTCGAATCGAATTGGTCGGAATTGGCAAATGTAAACATTGATTTTCAGATTTTCCATGTAATAACGTTTCCAAAAATGTATAGGTTTGCTAATCTACCATGATTTTGAACGAAAAAACATGGTGAACCTGACCAGATGGGAGAAACTTCAAGAAGGACAACCATCACTGCAACACTCCACCGATCTGGGCTTTATGGTAGAGTGGCCAGATGGAAGCCACTCCTCGGTGAAAGACACATGAAAGCCCGCTTGGAGTTTGCAAAAAAGCACCTGGAGGACTCTCAGACTGTGAGAAACAAGATTCTGTGGTCCGAAGAAACCAAGATTGAACTGTTTGGCTTCGTCTGGCCACTCTGCCATAAAGCCCAGATCGGTGGAGTGTTGCAGTGATGGTTGTCCTTCTGGAAGTTTATCCCATCTCCACACAGGATCTCTGGAGCTCAGTTAGAGTGACCAGCGGGTTCTTGGTCACCTATCTTACCAAGGCCCTTCTCCCCCGATTGCTCAGTTTGGCCGGGCGGCCAGCTCTAGGAAGAGTCCTGGTTGTTCCAAACTTCTTCCATTTAAGAATTATGGAGGCCACTGTACTCTTGGGAACCTTCAATGCAGCAGAATTTTTTTTGTAGGCTTCCCCACATCTGTGCCTCGACACAATCCTGTCTCTGAGCTCTGCAGGCAGTTCCTTCGACCTCATGGCTTGGTTTTTGCTCTGACATGCATTGTCAGCTGTGAGACCTTATAGAGACAGGTGTGTGCCTTTCCAAATCATGTCCAATCAATTGAATTTACCACAGGTGGACTCCAATCAAGGCGTAGAAACATCTCAAAGATGATCAAGAGAAATGGGAGGCACCTGAGCTAAATTTAAAGTGTCATAGCAAAGGGTCTGAATACTTAGGTAAATGTGATATTTCTGTTTTTTTCTTTTTAATAAATTTGCAAAACTTTCTAAAATACTGTTTTCTCTTTGTCATTATGGGGTATTGAGTGTAGATTGATGAGGGAAAAAATGAATTTAAACGATTTCAGCATAAGGCTGCAACATAACAAAATGTGAAAAAAGTGAAGGGGTCTGAATACTTTCTGAATGCACTGTACATACATATATATATATATATATATATATATATAAAACCCTATCACATCATAATTATGAATGAAAAAATCTACAGGCGGAGGCACCACTATGGTGAAAATTCCGTGTGAATCGGACCAATGGTTGCTCAGAAAGTGAATTTTAAAAATGCAGACACACATGTCCGCCATATGTACGTACTGCACTTATGCCACACGTACGCACGCAGCCGATCGCTTAACCCCGCTGTCTGCTTCATGAGCGCAGGGTAACAACTCACCACAGGGTAATTACACAAAATTCAAAACACCTCAACACCACGTCCATGCCATGTTATCAAAAAATACCTCACCGCCACGTTATTAAAATTACCTCACCTCGACGTAATTACCAGCTCCCGCTGTGCAATTCAAAACACCTCATCACACGTGTAACAAAAATTCAAAACGCCTCATCACACATTGTAACAAAAATTCAAAACCTGGTAACAGGCTTGTTTTAACTGAAGATGATGACTTGTGAGTTGCTGTGTTGTCATGATTTCCATCAATCATAATACAACCATTTCTTTTGCACAAATGTATTTGTAATATAACTGATATAATATTTTTTATAAACAATTGAAGTTGAAGACTTTAGGTGAAAATTTTTAAATTAAATAATTAATTATTTTTTTTTCAAGAATTTTCATTACAAAACCCTTTAGGACACACACGGGAGAGATAGGTGCATACCGGAAGTTTGGAGGAATAGTTCAGTGATGAGATAACACAACACAACGCAACACAGACACTGCACAGATAATAATAAAAATAATAATAATTCTTCGGCTTATTCATATAAAACACCAAACAAGGCAGTCCGAAGACTGACAAATTCATGTGGTTTACATTGTAAAATAAAAAAACATCATTTTTCAATAAAATAACAGTAAAGTAACAATAAAATAACAATTACATCTGCATTGCATCAAAATAAAAACAATACCATTAAAAAAAGATTATGGTCTTAAGTCAATAATAACATAACCATTGCACGGTTAAAATCACAGGATATACAAAAAACAAAGGTCGTAATTTTACTCTGGAAAAGTGGTGATGAAAACACACGATGTACAAAAATTAATGTACTGATGATAACGAGGTCAATAAAGCTGTGAGGTGGGGAATGGTTGACTTTTATACCGTTGCGTTCTCCAACTGGAAAAGTCCAGGTTTACAGAGTTTCTTAGTTGGAGGAAGGAACGATATTGAGATTGACGGATAGGAGGCAGAATTTAACGATGACTCCCCAATTTGAGAAGACTTGTTCCAAACCGCGTGAGGAATTCGTGTCTGTGCTCTGATAGAGGGAATTTATTTTTTTTGGACACAGAATCGTGTAAGAGCAAACACATTGAACATGAAAACATGCACATACACATAAAACATACAATGAAGGGAGTGGGAGACAAGAGGGGGAGAGAGGGAAGCACACAAGCACAACAACAGAAGAATACAAGGACGTCGGTAGATCTGTGGAATGGGGAGGGCTGGTGGAGGAGGGAGGGGTACACAGGAATGTCACGACGAGGAATTTCAGTAAAGAAGTTGGGGATTGAAAGAGGCGGATTTGGGATGTTTTAACGGGGTAGAAAAGATCAAGGTTTTGGATGGGGGAAGACAAAGATGGTGGTGAACAGCTGTTTTAAAGACCTGGAGGGAGGAGAGGGATTGAAGAGAGTGAGGGAGTTTGTTCCATAGGCGGGAAAAAAGAGGAATGAAGGAGTGAAGGTGAGCAGAGAGTCTTGATTTTGGCAGTTTCACCAGAAGAGGGTTACTGGCAGATCTTGTGCGACCTGTAGGAATATTTGGGGGACAGAGCACAGAGAGAGCTGGGGGAGCAAGGCCGGAGAGGAGTCGGTAGAAGACAGAAAGACCACCTATCTGCCTGTGGTGAGTGAGTGAAAGGCCCTCAGAATCGGCTTCATCGCGGGAGATTCCAATGATTCTGAATGTTTTGGTTTCAACAGCGTGAAGCCGATCAAGGTGTGATGCAGGAGCACCAGGCCAGAGGGGGGGGACAGTATTCCATTGAGCTGCAGATGAAAGCCTTGTATGTGGTGAGGAGCTCAGGTGTGCCAAGGAAGGACTTCGCACGATGGAGGATGCCCAGTCGGCGACTGGCTTTGGAGGCCAGCTTGGAAATGTGGTTTACCCAGGAAAGATCATGGCAGATAGTGAGACCCAAAAGCTTAAGTGACAGAACTTCTTCAAGAGGATTGTTCAGAAAGTAGATGGAAGGGTTGTCCAGACGGTCTTTTCGGAGAGACAAAGTGAGAGTGTGAGATTTGTCAGGATTGAAAGACATGTTCCACTTGTTTGACCAGTTTGTTGTTTTGTCCAGGTCTGCAGAGAGTGAAAAGGCTGCAGCCTGCCGATCTGAGGGATGAGCTATGTGATGTCAACATTTTGTTTGTATGAGTTACTGTTATCGTTTGTTATGCAAAGGATTGCACGCTTTTGCACTCGTTCAACCTCAACGCTCTGTGCCTCGGTCAATCTCGAACCCCACACAGGAGAGCCGAACTCGAGTATGGGGCGGACATACATTTTGTAAATGGTCACCAGGTCACCAACAAGGACACCATTTTTATTCAAAACACACAGTATGTACAGCCGTTGTGAAGCATGTGTAACCATTTGCAGGACTGGACTATTCCATCTCAGGTCAACTTGGTTGGTGATGCCAAGAAGGGTAAACGAATCCAACATTTGTAAGGGTGAGTAATCATTGGTTAATTGAGGTTGGAAAGGTAGGTGCTTCCAGAAGCTGATTTGCGTGGTCTTGAATTTTTCAGGTTGAGGTCGCAAGTTATTTAATTGACACCACACACTGAAAGCATTCATCTGTGTTTGCATTGTGGTTTGTTGGTTTCTGGGAACTACTTCCACCAAAGTCAGATCATCAACATACTTCCATCTGTAATTTGTCGGAAGTACTGCATCGTTGATCATCGTTATTAAGAGAATGGGACATAACTTAACCCCGAAATACTCCAAATGTGAGATCCAAGGAGTGGGAAGTAAATCCCTTGTAGCGAACCACTTGTGAATGATCACACAAAAAAAACTGCAGATAGTTGGGAGAATCTCAGGATTAACCCCGACCTCAATGAGCTTCTGGGCCACTTTGCTATGATTGATAAGGTCCAAGCCTTTGTGAAGTCAACTGCGCAAATGTTCACATGATGGCCCGGTTTGTCTGTTTCTGTAAATTACATCGAGCTGACATACTGACAAGGTCGTGATTGATTGAACTACCCTTTATGTTGCCAAATTGAGCTGAGTCAATGCGAGGCCTAAGGTCTGCCATCAGCCGGTCCGCCAAAAACTCTGGAGAAACCTGGAGCGCCTAAGATTGGTCGTGGTTGGTTGCACTCGGTCACCATGGGGCAATTTGCTACAGCACAGACGGAGGCATTCTTCCAACTGTTGTAGTGAGTGGACCTGATATCTCATCGGAAAACTTTGATCGGGTAGGCACATCGTTCTACCTCATATCTACTAATCACTGGGGGAGCATGTAAATATGAGGACAAGCTGGAGAGGTCAAGGGCTGGTAACTCGGTGCAAATTATAGCGAAGTGTGTGTCGTGTTCAATAACCAAATCATGAATTGTCTTGTCCGCTTCTGGTAACCGGGGAGATTTCTTTTTTGAAACCAATCAGATTTCTAAGTTGTTTGTGCCATTTACCAGATTCCACTAGTTTCAGGTGTTCAATATTCCATGAATAAAACGTTTTTTTCGCGTTTCCTAGTTCTCTTTGAACTCAATTGCGAAGTTGTTTGTACAGGGCATTGTTGCCCCCATTCATATACTGAGACCCGTCTCGATATCGGACGACAAAGGTTGATTTTTTACGTCCACCAGCTAATACCGGAAGAGAGGACACCAAGCTTAATGCCCATCCGCAGGCTGGTTGGCGTCAGATTCAACATGTGGCAGGAATTTGTAATTTATTCAGAGTGGTGGTGATAACCCACTTCTTCTTCATGAAAGATACTGTGGGATCTGCGTATCATCTGCCAGCAAATCCTAGCAGACAGGATATCCAGGATCCTAAATCCAAAGCCATATAATTACGTTCGTATGAAACACATGAGATCCCCAGTTGTATGTACAAACCGCAGCCTTAGATGCTCATGTCATATCATCCACATACAACAGGTAGCACTAATTATACAGCTAAAAGTAAGACAGGAAGTGGAACAGGAAACCATCTCACAATGGCATACTCAAAAAAGATACAGTAATAGCCACAAACTAAATGTAGACAGCCAGCTTTACGCTACCATCTGAGGAATGGCATGCTTCATGATGCAGCAACTACATGACAAGGACAGTTTTCATTTTTTTCCTTGTTTTATTAAAGTCAGACTCATTTTCATTAGTTGGTGGACATCAACGATCCCACGGTGCCCCTTCACGAAGAGTAAGCGAGCTATCGCCAGCACCCTGGCCAAATTCCAAATTCCTGCCCTGACTTCCTGTGTCCCTGACTTCCTGTGTCCCTGACTTCCTGTGCCAGAGTGACAACGCATCCAGGATTGTAACCCTACAGTATAAACTGCTTCGGTAGCCCCGATATGAGACCCCATTGGTGTCTGATGTCAAACGAGACCGTTTATGCCCCAAGCAGCACTACATCTGGAACCATTGGCTAAATAATTCACCAAATGTCTGTCTGTCCGTCTGTCTGTCCGTCCGTCTGTTCCCAGGTACCGCAAAAACGGCTGAACAGATCGCAACAAAATTTTGGGTGGGTAATCCTGGGACCCCCTGGAGTAAAATAGGCTATATTGTTTTTCCAATTTTTTCCCCAATTTTCCAATTTCCAATTTTTCCAATTTTCCAGTTTTTCCAAACACGATCGAATAATATTTACCGATATGAACAGTGATGTGGCTTTTATTGAAATTCGACAAATACTGTTTAAATTTTGATGATTTGCGTGTGATATGATTTAACGGATGTTTATATAAATCGTTTAAAATAAAAAAAGCCTTCCATTTCTGAAATTTTGCCTTTTCATTTGGGCCTCCCATTTGAAGCCCTGCCCGTGAGTACCGCTGCTCGTTGGCTAAATATGTTGTTTGGTATGATGTGTCGGCACATATTGCTTCCAAGTTTAATGTTCACTAGAATGAGATTCGGAAGATCAAGCAAAATGGATAACAGCCAGAAAGTCAACAATTTTGCCCTGATTTGAAAGGATTTTATGGGAGCAATATTGCCTCTAACTTGACTGATCCGTGTCAAATCCCGAAAAAATCAGATTCATCATAAAGTGATGTGTGGTTTATGCCAGCATAGGCCACTGCATTCTATATTAAAGTATTTTGAATGAATCTCATAAAACTGAGTAGAGAGGTATCCAAACATCTGCCTACATAGACTCTCAGCTTTTAATATAAAGTAGCTTGCACTGCAGGAATACAAATGCCTGACCGGTCTAGTTCTGATCCTGCAGTTGAATCTTGCTATGAAAAGTCAGTGCCCTTTCCTGAATGCTGAGAACATTCAAAAGTTATCTTCTTACAAAAAGAGAGAGGGGGGCGTGTTGGGTGGGAGGAGGTGAAAGGAGGGAGGGGAAGGGCTGGGGTTCGGGTTCGGAGGGAGGATGGTGCAGCATGAGGGAGGGGAAGGGATGGAATATTTTTGTGATTTTATTCTTTCCAAACATCAGGAATTTTTCAAGATATCAGATTGAAACTTAAGCAGCTTATTTGTACGCATGTGTAGTATATCGGTATAAAATATGGTCAAAATCAGTCAAAGGTCCTGGGCAAACGGTCCTGGTTTGAATGGCAAACGTGATTCGGGAGATCTCGTGAGATCTTGGCGGGGAGGTCACGGTTTTTCGAAGCTGTCCACAATCTTCACACGCACGCTCGAAGTTAAGTAATTGTTCACAATTGTATTTTTGTCGAAACTGTATTTATCTTACGTGTGTATAGTGTGTCCCTAGGAAGATTCTCGGTGTTAATATTTCATACCTGTATAAAATAGTCGAGTATTTCGTGCCGCGTTATTTACGCCCTAGTTATTTTAGCTTCCTACCTGGAGGCTTTGTTTTCTCTCAGCGGTCGATTGTGGTCCATCTACTCTCGTTCTCTCAGTTTTTTCCCAGTCTTTTCACCCCATACTTCCTTGTTTAAAATCTTAACTCAACAAAAACAAAAAAGAAAAAACATTTCCTTCTTTGTTCTTTTCATTCGTTCGTTCTTTCACCACGTGTTTCACCCCTATTTCACCCCATTCCCCAGATCGTTTTCACTGTTCAATTTAAAAGTGCCTAAACTCTCCTTTCACCTTTTGCCCTGTTCACGTGACTCATGGTTGTCCCTCTCGGCCCTCTCCCCGTTGGTATTTTTGTGAATATAAGATTGTTCTTCATGGTTCTGTTTAAATATGTTTAAACTTTCCCCTGCAGTGTTTTATTCAGTGGTATATTACAACACGCTGTTTTTCTTCCTATTTAAAAGGCTTTTTTCAATTTCCTCTTCAACTCATTCCACTTCAAAAAAAAAATTCAATCTCTTATAATTCGAAATCACTACATGCTCCAAATTCACATTCATTCCACCCCTCCTCTATCGTTCTCAAACGGATCCGCTAAGTTGAAAATCACAATAAACCCAATTTGTTAGAAATGTTCGTCTTTCATTAATCATCCACTTTCTAAACTCCCCCCTTGCCCTTCCCCTCCTAAACTCCCCCCTCGCCCCTCCCCTTCAAAACTCCCCCCCGACCCCTCCCCTTCAAATCTCCCCCCTTACCATCCCTCTCCAATTCTCCCCCCTCCACCCTCCTCCTCAAAGCTGCCTCCTCCCCACTTCGTCTCCCTTCTATCTCATACCTCCACCTCCCCCAACCTTCCACTTTCCTCTGCCCCCCCCACCCCCCCTCAAACAACCCCTCACTGTGCCTCATCCCATCACCATAAAACCTTTCGTCCTCCTCATCCTTCCCATTCTTGTAACTCTTCTGTAATCTCTGACACACTATCAACTGCTCTCCCTACCTCCCCCTCTCATCCTTCATCTGACCCAACCCCTCCCATCCCCTGTCCTGCACCCGATGCTCCCCCTCTCTCCTCATTAACGGTGTGGACCTCAAACATCCGGGGCCGTCGCCCAAACCTGACTGATCTCTCCATTCAGGTTGCTTCTGACAATCCAGAGTTGATCTGCTAAACAGAAACTTTCCTCCTTCAAGATGTCTCTGATTCCTTAATATCTCTTCCTGGTTACTCCCTCCTCCAGTATGATAGACCTGAGCCTCGTCCTGGTGGTGGGGTTGCTATCTTTATCAAAAACTCTCTTCCTCACTCTCCTTGCACTGCCCTCTCTCCACCCCACCCCCAGGAGTACCTCTGGCTATGGCCTCCTCTCCGCTCCCACCTTTTGTTCATATGTGTTCTGTACCGTCCTCCAAACAGTGATGACTCCATTTACATTTCGCTGTCTGACAACATGGACCAACTTCTATCAACTCATCCAAACTCTCTCTTCCTCATATGTGGCGATTTCAACTGTCATCATGCCAGCTGGCTGGGTGTGGGTTCCTCTCTCACCAGCCATGGCACCTCAGCAAAGGACTTCTGCGACTCATTGGGACCGACACAATCTGTCAATTTCCCGACACGGATCTCAGTGAATGGAGTATCTTCTCTTCTCGACTTGATTATGACAAACTTCCCTGCAAATGTCTGCTGCTCTTCTTCTGCTCCAATCGGTTCTTCTGATCATGTGCTTGTTAAAGTGGACATCTCTCTCGCCATTCTCAGAGAGCCTCCTCAGCGCCGACGAGTCTGGCATTTCACCCAGGCTGACTGGCACGGTCTGCAAGCAGCCATCAATCATCTGGACTGGTCTCCCATCTCTACTGCCTCTGACATCAATTCTTCCTGGGAATTCTTCCAAAGCAAACTGCTCTCTATCATGCACAGATTTATCCCATCTCGTCTTCAGTTGTCTTACCCTTCATCCCGTCCATGGTACACTGAATCTTGTGGCGAGGCAGTTGCCCTGAAACAACTTGCCTTTGCCTCTTGGATGGCAAATCCAACTGAAGGCAAGCTCAGTTCCTTCCACCAAGCTCGGACAAGTGTGTGTCTACGCTCAGGAATGCCAGGAAGCACTATCTCTCCACACTCAAGATTGAACTCTCAAACCTGTCTCCTTCCTCCAAATCCTTGTGGTGTCTGGTCAAATCCGTTTCTGGTGTTTGTTCCCCCTCCATCCCCTCCCTTACCTCAAATGGCTACACAGTTGACACAGCACATGACAAAGCCGAATGCCTCAACTCTGTGTTTGCCTCAAATTCTTGTGTCCCAAACCCATCTCTCTCTGTTCCCACCTTACCCAGTCGAACCCAACTGCTCCTGGAACCTGTGTCCTACTCTCGTGACAAGGTGGAGAAGTTTTCGTCAAACCTCGACTCTGATTCTGCAACTGGACCAGACGGCATCAGCCCACGGGTCCTAAAATCCTACTCTGCCGCTCTATCTCACCCTCTCTCTGTTATTTTCACCCACTCTTTTGCTCAAGGTCATCTGCCAGCATCTTGGAAATCAGCAAATATTACCGCTTTACACAAAAAAGGTGCAAAAACAGATCCTTGCAACTACAGACCAATCAGCCTGCTCCAAATTATCAGCAAAGTCATGGAATCCATCATTGCTTCAGATATCAAATCCTTCCTCTTCTCCAATGGCTTGATCTCCGATCATCAATTTGGATTCAGACCAGGTCATTCTACTCTGGACATGTTCCTTCTGCTGTCTCAACAATGGATGGACGTCCTCAATGCCAAACAGGAAATCAGAGCTGTCTCCCTTGACATATCACGTGCCTTCGATATGGTCTGGCACCCAGCTCTGCTCACCAAACTCTCCTCCTATGGCATCCATGGAAATCTCCACACATGGCTTGCGGACTTCCTCTCTGGTCATAGTCAACGTGTGGCCCTGAATGGATTTCTCTCATCTCCCCTGCCTGTTCTGGCTGGAGTTCCCCAAGGTAGTGTTATGGGCCCTGTGCTATTTCTGGTCTTCATCAATGATCTCTCCGACTCTCTGGAAAATCCTCTCTATCTCTTTGCTGATGACTCCACTCTCTGCCGCTCCATTCCTCATCCCTCAGATCGGCAGTCTGCAGCCTCCTCACTCTCTGCAGACCTGGACAAAATCACAGACTGGTCAAACAAGTGAAACATGTCTTTCAATCCTGACAAATCTCACACTCTTACTCTGTCTCTCTGAAAAGACCGACTGGAAAACCCTCCCATCCACTTTCTCAACAATCCTCTCCAAGATGTTCTGTCACTCAAGCTTTTGGGTCTCACTATCTGCCATGATCTTTCTTGGGAAAACTACATTTCCAAGCTGGCCGCCAAAGCCAGTTGCCGACTGGGCATCCTCCGTCGTGCGAAGTCCTTCCTTGGCACACCTGAGCTCCTCACCACATACAAGGCTTTCATCCGCAGCTCAATGGAATACTGTTCCCCCCTCTGGGCCGGTACTCCTGCCTCACACAAAGCTCGGCTTCACGCTGTTGAAACCAAAGCTTTCAGAATCATTGGAATCTCCTGCGATGAAGCTAACTCCGAGGGCCTTTCACTCACTCACCGCAGGCAGGTTGGTGGTCTTTCTGTCTTCTACAGACTCCTCTCCATCCTTGCTCCCCCAGCTCTCTCTGTGCTCTGTCCCCCCCAATATTCCTTCAGGTCACACAAGATCTGCCAGCAACCCTCTTATGGTTAAACTGCCAAAATCTAGGCTCTCTGGTCACCTTCACTCTTTCATTCCCCTTTTCTCCCGCCTCTGGAACAAACTCCCCCACTCCCTTCAATCCCACTCCTCCCTCCCGGTCTTTAAAACAGCTGTTCACCACAATCTCTTATCTTCCCCCATCGAAAACCTTGATCTTTTCTTTGCCCGCTAATTCACCCGATACACTTTTTTGAAATTCCAACTTCTTTCCTGGAAGTCCTTGCAGTGTCCATATGTTTTATACCTCTCCCACCTCCCCCCAAGCCCTCTCCCTCCCACAGATCTCTCGATGTCCCTGCTCTCAAATGGTGTGTTTGTGTCCTTCCCCCTCTCTCCCCATCTTGTCCACCGCTCCCCTTGTTTTGTGTTTTATGTGTTGGTTTGACTTTTTGTGTGATTAATGTTCTCTCTTTCACGAGCCTCGATCTTATATACCAAAAAAAAAAAAAAAAAAAAAAGGTCAATGCCATCCAAAACATGTAAGATACCTATTTGGATGGCAATTAGAAAAGGTATCAATAAAAATTTTTACGCACAACATTCCATCATGGAAAACACTTGGTACATCAAATTTCCAAAATTACCAAATTGCTGTTTCCCTGGCAACTATTGTTTATTTGTGTTTCACGAGTATCATGCTATGCACAACTAGTTCTTCTTCTGAGCAGACTGCCATTGTTTGTAAGGTAAACATGTACCACGTATCATGGTCCACATCATCACTTTACATTGAATTCCTGTTTCTACCAATACACACTGCAAAAAAATTGCTCATTTGACACACAAAAAAAAAAGGTTGGAGACGGCTACCTAGTATACGTAAAAACAATCCCCTCCTCCTGGAGTCGGTAGTAGGAAGGGCTTTAACCTGGTGTTGTTGCTGTTCTGGCATGGCAAAGCTGCCCCTTCATTTAGGTATACTTCCTGTGACTGGGAATATGCATAGAGGTGTTTTTATCTGCCACATGTCGCAAATCTACAATAACTTTGCGTTGCTGTTGTTGTTGGGGTTCTTCTTGGGGGTTGATTTTTGGATTGTGCACCCATTGGTCGGACAGCTGCCGGACCACACCCACATCTGTCGCTTGACTCCACCCACCATAGCAATGAGACAAAATGATATAGCCGCCATCTTGGTTTTCTGGTGGGCCTAAGACATCAGGCCTGTAGGCCTCTGCTGATTATACACTGCCCGTGTTTGTTGTGTCTGATTTCCATTGGCTTTGTTTGGGTCAAGTGTTATTCACCATCAGGGACCCGAAACATTAAATCATATGTCAAATAATAGTAAGCGAGGTTTATTCAAGCCCTTTAGAAAGCATGGTATGTCAGAATGCATAGTAATCAAGCGTTATGTTACACAAATTACATAAAAATAGCAATTACATAATTTTTGAATGGATCCATATCGGGGTTAAACAATCTGTGACAGTGTGATGAATCAGCCCGTTCTGATACAACTGTGGAGGAGGCTGTAATGGGTGAGAGGTGTCGAGTTAATCTTTCAACAGTGTATTAAATGTGTGTTTCCCAATCGACCCTTTACCGGATTTTGTCGCAGATTGTGACCACAGTGCGGCCACTTTTGTCATCCTGCGCTCGCGAAGCGAAAACAGGGTTAGGTGATCGGTTACGTACATGCATGTCTCCATTTTAAAATTAATTTTCTCAGCAACCGTCAGTCCGATTGACATGAAATTTTACCATAGGAGCGCCTCCGCCTGTATAATTTTTTTTTTGTCTTATATATATATACTGTGTACTACATGTCTACATTGAGTAATTAAAAATAAGAACAAGTGTTATGGCCTCAAAAATCAATGTTAAAATTATTCAATTTTCAATGTTAACTTTTTACATGTGGTGAGTCGTTTCCTTTCACCAGTCCTTCAATTATGCTAATGAGATGATGAGCTCTCCTCGAACTGCTTTCTGCTGCTTGTCCGAATCCACATGAGATGTAAATCAATATCGTCTTTATTTGCCATTCCTCTCCAGAGATGTGTGCATGTACCAGCTCGACATACCAAGCACTCAGCTTTCCATTCTTCTCGACCACTTCAAAAACATAGGAATTTTGTCTTAAGTTCTGCAGTGAATTTACACGTTCGTTTTGGCATTGTAAAGAAGAGAATCAAAATAAAATCAAATAAATGTATGCAGTATAACAGTACGGATTCAGAAAATACACTGAATGAGCACGTCACTGGACTCTCACTGCGAGTTTGGACAGGAAGTTGGCACCTGATGTTTGAACACGTCCATTACGACACGGCGGAGTAGTACAGACTTGTAACAAGCTGTCCTGGTCGAAACATTACATTACTGCATTTTATCACCGTAAGAAAAAGTACAAAATTGTTTAACTGTTCAAACCAGGTAAAAAAGGTATTCCAAACCTTAAAATGTATCCCTTTGGAAATGCAAAATCAAAAAATGGCAAAATCCAGACATTTGTAGATATTTTTAAAACCCGGCCTGACCGAGATTTAAGGATCGAAAAGGAGGACACGTCTGTGGAAAACCGGACGTATGATAACACAAGCTTGATGCCAGTGGTTCCAGAGGGTGTAAATGGCCATTTTGAAAATGTAGTTGCTGCTCTGCCCCAAGTGGTCAAGGTCCACGCTTCTACAGTCATGGCTCATCTGCCTTCATCACCATTAGTGAACTTGTCCCTCATCGGCTGAATCTGCTGTTGGCCTTCACCCATTACCCTGAGCAGGGGCCCCTTTTTGGGTGCTATACCCAGAGCCCATCAGACTTGAAGCTCACATGGTCAAACAAACAAAGATAGGATGTGAGCCTTTCATCATTTGGGGGCCCCATGTAAAACGCAATAATGGCATAGTGGGGCCCCTGTTAATCTGTCATCACGAAAATATGCAATTTGGTATCCGTCTGTCTGACGTCGATGCATTCGGTCGTTACTTATGCAATTTCGTTACTCTCAGACTCATTGGAATCTCCCGCCATGAAGCTAACTCCGACGACGTTTCACGCACTCAGCGCAGGCAGGTTGGTGGTCTTTCTGTCTTCTACCGACTCCTCTCCGGCCTTGCTCCCCCAGCCCTGTCTGTGCTCTGTCCCCCAAATATTCCTACAGGTCACACAAGATCTGCCAGCAACCCTCTTATGGTTAAACTGCCAAAATAAAGACTCTCTGCTCACCTTCACTCTTTCATTCCTCTTTTCTCCCGCCTCTGGAACAAACTCCCTCACTCTTTTCAATCCCTCTCCTCCCTCCAGGTCTTCAAAACAGCTGTTCACCACCATCTCGTATCTTCCCCCATCCAAAACCTCGAACTTTTCTACCCCCGATAATTCAACCCAGATCCACTTTTTTTGAAATACCGACTTCTTTCTTTCCTGGAAGTACTAGTAGTGTCCATGTGTTTTATACCTATCCCACCACCAGTTGAGTTCAGGTTCCCTGGAACCTCTAGTTTGTGATTGGTGTTACCTCTTACACGAGCCTCGATCTTGTATACAAAACTAGAGGTTCCAGGGAACCTGAACTCAACTGGTCTATATCAATATGGTTAGAATATGCATAATAGAACCACAAACTATATAGTTTATGTGTGCGTTTATGTGTTTATATGTGCGTTTATATGTGTGTTTTCAAATATCTTTAAGTGGCAAAAGGCACACGTTTCATCAAATTTGATCAGTATTTGTGACTTTTAGAGCTTGGACGTCGTCCAAACTGATGTTTATGGGTCAAGTCATGTCATAGGTCACGACGAGGTCATTTTTCTGACATCGTCAAAACCCGTAATATACAGTCACGTGAAAAAGTAAATACACCCCATGTAAAGTTTTGACTTTTTCAACATATTTCAACATACAGCTATTTGATCTTCATCTATCTATAATTCCAGTAATCTCTGTGTGTTTGTTTGTACGTTTGTACGTTTGTACGTTTGTTTGTCTGTGACCGCTGTTTCTCGACAACCACGGGTCCGATATACTTTAAACTTGCCAGGTATATTGCTGGGGACCCGAGGATGTGCCTTTTCAAGGTTTCATATTAATCGGACAATTACTTACCGAGCTATGTCCAAAAAACGATTCAACCAATCAGAGAGCAGCGAGCTATCGCGTGTGCCGAACGTGGCGGACACACTCTGCCTCGGATGGCACATTTGAGAGCGTATTCATTTATTTCACGTTTGCAAACTATGTTGGCGCTATGTTGGCGTTAAACTATGTTTTAAAACTAATAAAAACCATTTCATGTAAATAGAGGGGGGGGGGGAGGGGATTGTCACTGTACTCGCACGAGCAGATGGCGGAAGTGCCTGACCGCCAAGTGAAGTCCGAGCAACTCGCGGTCGAAGGTACTGTAACGGCGTTCGGGCGGGCGAAGCTGCCGGCTAAAGAACGCCAGCGGTTGCCAAGCTCCGTTTTAAAACTAATTAAAACCCCGGGGGGATTGTCACTGTACTCGCAAGCCGTTCGCCGTTCGCTTTGGCGTTGCGAATGGACCAAAACATTTCATGGACCAAACCATTTCATGTAAAGCGTTCGCCGTTCGCTTTGGCGTTGCGAATGGACCTAAACATTTCATGAACCAAACCATTTCATGTAAATAGAGGGGGGGGGGGGGATATAATTTTAGATATACATATATATAGTACGGGCATGCCCTAGTTTCAACAATATTGATAGATAAAGGTGATATAATATAACAAATATCATGAAACATTTACATTTTGTAGTCCATTGTATTATTTAAAAAACATAAATGCAAATTTCGCATGTGGAAAAAGTAAGTACACCCTTGGCTCGAATAGGTGGTATTGCCCCCTTTGGCAGAAACAACCTCAAGTTGGCGTTTCTTATAAATGTCTACCAGTCTCTGACATCGACTGGGAGAAATTTTTGCCCACTTCTCCATGCAGAATTCTTTCAGCTGTGCGATGTTTGAGGGGTTTCTTGCATGCACAGCTCGTTTCAAATCCCCCCACAACATCTCGATGGGATTTAGATCCAGGCTTTGACTTGGCCATTCCAGAATCCTCCATTTCTTTCTTTTCAGCCATTCCTTGGTGGATTTACTGGTATGTTTAGGGTCATTGTCAGGTTGCAAGGTTCACCTTCGGTTGAGCTTCAACTTTCCGACAGATAGCCTCACATTATCCTCAAGCACCCTCTGGTACAATGAAGAATTCATAGTGGATTATATGATGGTGAGCTGCCCAGGCCCTGATGCAGCAAAGCTGCCCCAAACCATAATATTTCCACCACCATGCTTTACAATTGGTATCAGGTTCTTGTGGTTAAATACTGTCTTTGGTTTTCGCCAAACATGTCTTCTGGTACTGTGGCCAAATAGCTCTACCTTTGACTCATCTGTCCAGAGCACATTGTTCCAGAAGTGCTGGTCTTTGCCTCGGTGTTCATTGGCAAATTTTAGTCTTGCCCTGATGTTCTTTCTGGACAGCAAAGGTTTTGTCCTGGCACACCTCCCATGCAGATTAAATTTGTGCAGCCTCTTTCTAATGGTAGACTCGTGCACTTTGACATCAACAGTGGCAAGAACTACCTGTCGGTCCTGTGATGACATTCTGGGGTTCTTAGAGACTTCTTTCAGCATCTTGCGGTCTGCTCTCGGGCTGAACTTGCTGGGGCGGCCTGGCCTGAACAAGTTGGCAGTTGTTTGGAATCTTCTCCACTTGTAGATGATCTTCCGGACAGTCCAATGATTGATTTCAAATTGTTTGGAGATCTTTTTAAATCCCTTCCAAAGACTCGTAGGCATCTATAACATTCTTTTTGAAGGCCTCAGAGAGCTCTTTTGATCTAGGCATGGTGACGCAGCTCACTTCAACAACAAAGAGCAAACCAAACTAAATGTCTGAGGTTTAAATAAAACAGGTTCCTCCAAGATCCTCTCTAACGATGTTCTAATCATTTGCACCTGAGCTGGTGCACCTGATTCTAATTTTAGGTATTTGAAGTAGTGATAAATGTAGGGGTGTACTTACTTTTTCCACATGCGAAATTTGCATTTATGTTTATTTAAATTATACAATGGACTACAAAATGTAAATGTTTCATGATATTTGTTATATTATATCACCTTTATCTATCAATATTGTTGATATGAAGATCAAATAGCTGTACGTTGAAATATGTTGAAAAAGTCAAAACTTTACATGGGGTGTACTTACTTTTTCATGTGACTGTATGTGTTGAGGTTTGTTACATACTGTTTACACACGAAGTTTCAGCCTTCTAGCTACATTAGGAAGTACCAGATTGACAAAAATTGATTTTTCAATATGGCCGCCCTGCCGCGCCAATTTTTGGGCGTGCAACGCCCAAAGGCAATCCCAAACTATTTTATGTCTTAAAGATGCTGCATAACACGTTTTATCAAATTTCATCAATATTTGTGACTTTTAGAGCGTAGGCGCCGAATTGTTTACAGACGACAGACAGAGAGACAGAGAGACAGACAGACAGACGACAGACGGACGACGGAGACTGGGTGTCGACAAAAACTCAGCTGGACATAGTCCAGTTGAGTTAAAAATAAAAAATAAAAAATCTCAACAACTAAACTTGCCCAGGGGACGAGGGGTCATATGACAGAGGTTGTAACGACTCAATTGCCGCCCCCACCCCCACCCCCTCAATCACCAGGAGTTCCGAATGTGGGGCGATGCATGGGAGAAGGTATTATGAGTGACGTTTCAGAACCCTCAATTGTATCGCGAGTAAGACGACTTCCTCCATGTTCTTTTCGCTTCGCCTACGCTGCTTTAGACTCGACTCAAAAAATATGGGGGAATTCCCATGTTTTATTGCCTTTTTCTATCTTGGGAAGGTGTATATATATATATAGCAGCTTGATTGTCGTTCCACCTTATCGTGCCATTTTTCTAAGGCCACTTCAAATGTCAAAAGTAAGAACAAGAATATGATAATATCATAATAATAATACTATCATTACAGTATTGCAAAATAATAATATAAATAATGATATTAACAATTAAATAATAGGACAATAATTGGTTGTAATAAGAAGAATCACGTGATCCCCTCCTGGACGCTCCTGTGGATATATTTCACATTATAATAACGGTAACCCCCTAATCTCACGCGACACCACGAGCTGTAAACACAAACTCATGGAAAAGCTGATCCAGGTGTGGTTTTTTTTTTTTTTTGTATGCAAGATCGAGGCTCATGTAAGAGCTAACATTAATCACAAAAAAAAAAAACTGGCACATAAAACATAAGATAAAGGGAGCGGGAGACAATATGGGGAGAGCGAGGGAAGCACACAAGTACAACATTTGAGAGCAGGGACATCGGGAGATCTGTGGGAGGGAGAGGGCTTGGGGGGAGGAGGCGTGGGAAGTGGGGGGGTTGGGAGAGGTATAAAACACATGGACACTGCTAGGACTTCCAGGAAAGAAGTCGGAATTTCAAAGAAGTGGATCTGGGGTGAATTAACCAGCTGGTCCTTATCTGCTTGCTAGCGCTTACCAATCTTACGAATCGCTTATCAATTACAAATCAGCTTGCCAAGCCAGCTGGTCCTTATCAGCCGTTTTTATTGAGTGCTTGCTTCAGCGCTTAAGCCACATGGCGAGCGCTCTACAAGCTGCTTGGTAATGGAACACATCCCAGCACACGTACACGTGCTTGCATAACGAAAAAGGTTAATTTTGGTTGTCCCGTCACCTGTCCAGTTAAACATCAGAGGTAAACATGGACATTCCCTTTTTGCTGTGTTCATCACAACTCACGAAGTTAATATGTTTTGTCAGCAAAGTGAGACCGGACCCTCGGGACCCCATCTTGAAAGATTGTGAATGACGGCTCGTCTGGGCCCCCTTGCTCTCTGGGGACCCCATGCATGAATTCCATGGTTTGCACACCTCTGACGCCGCCTCGGCTTCCATGTCACCATCATGAACCAAGTGCTCAAATTGGAACGTCAAGCAAACTGCTGTGATCGTGATAGCTCAGGAAGGAGCAAACATGTCTTTGAGTTGTCTTGCTTGGGTTTGATTGCTGACAGGGATAGGATTTGACTGGAAACTGCCACATGGCTCCTTCACAGGCAGGGAATGTCATCATGGAATAGACTGGATCTTTCAAGGAACATTAGGTTGGCTGTCTCATCTGTTCGCATCTATCTCAAGGTGAATGTTAAAGATCCAGGGGTTTCTTTGAGAAGAGTAGGATACTGTTTGCCAATATCTCAGGCACATTCCAAATTCCTGCCCTCACTTAGGCTGGGAATACCAAACAACTCCGCTAATTAATGGGACTGCTTTAGAAGGTCTTAGATCTGGGGCATGGAAACGAGATTTAAGACCTTCTAAAGGTCTTAAATGTCCAGTCACCTGGTCTAATTTAAGACCTTTGCCAACAAAGGGGGTGCAACCTGACTGACTAACTGGAGACTAAGAATAAATTGCTTCATTGTTTCCATGAAGCTATTCATAGTCTCGACTCGAGAGGTTGTTGCCATCTGCAGCCATTCTAAGTCGGATGTTTGTCTGTCTCCCACCACCCATGCATTGAGCCACCTGGTGCACACCTTCACCAAAAATTCGGAATTCTTTCACACTGGTACACAATTACATGCTCTTTTGTTAAAGATCTTTAACTAGCACAAACATGATATCAGATGGGACAGACAGCTTCACGTCTCCTCTGAAGAAGGGCCTTCCTTGTCAACGATACAATGTACAGCCTCTGAGGAACCAAGATAAGAGTTTGTCATTGGATCCTTCTAACTGGAATCGAAGTTAAGAATCATTAAAAAAAAAAAAAAAAATTCCCGGTATCCAGATCCGAATCTTCACCAATATCGAATTTATTTGTCCTTGTCACACACCCAACATGTCCACCAAGGTTTGTCTGAATCCATCTACAAAGTTTGACATATTGTGCTATGTAATCGGTTTTAGGAATATCTCTCAATGGTGAAGGATCCCTTAAAAATTATCAGATTCAGATTCAAATCTTCACCAAAATTGAATCAATTCTTCCTTTTCACACACCCAACATGTCCACCAAGTTTTGTCCGAATCCATCCATAGCTTTTGAGACGTCGTGCTATATATCTGTTTTAACCATATCTCTCAATGGTGAAGAATCATTTGAAAATTTTCAGATCCAGATTCGAATCTTCACCAAAATTGAATCAATTCGTCCTTTTCACACACCCAACATGTCCACCAAGTTTTGTCCGAATCCATCCATAACTTTTGAGACATCGTGCTATATATCTGTTTTAACCATATCTCCCAATGGTGAAGAATCATTTAAAAATTCTCAGATCCAGATCCAGATTCGAATCTGCACCAAAATTGAATCAATTCGTCCTTTTCACACACCCAACATGTCCACAAAGTTTTGTCCGAATCCATCCATAACTTTTGAGACATCGTACTATATATCTCCTTCAGCCATATCTCTCAATAGTGAAGAATCATTTTAATTCTCAGATCCAGATCCAGATTCGAATCGTCACCAAAATTGAATCAATTCGTCCTTTTCACACACCCAACATGTCACCAAGTCTTGTCCGAATCCATCCATAACTTTTGAGACATCGTGCTATATATCTGTTTTAACCATATCTCTCAATAGTGAAGAATCATTTTAAAATTCTCAGATCCAGATCCAGATTCGAATCTTCACCAAAATTGAATCAATTCGTCCTTGTCGCACACTCAACCTCTCCACCAAGTTTTGTCCGAATCCATCCATAACTTTTGAGACATCGTGCTATATATCTGTTTTAACCATATCTCGAAATGGTGAAGAATCATTAAAAATTCTCAGATCCAGATCCAGATTCGAATCGTCACCAAAATTGAATCAATTCATCCTTTTCACACACCCAACATGTCACCAAGTCTTGTCCGAATCCATCCATAACTTTTGAGACATCGTGCTATATATCTGTTTTAACCATATCTCTAAATGGTGAAGAATCATTTTAAAATTCTCAGATCCAAATCCAGATTCGAATCGTCACCAAAATTGAATCAATTCGTCCTTTTCACACACCCAACATATCCACCAAGTCTTGTCCGAATCCATCCATAACTTTTGAGACGTCGTGGTATATATCTGTTTTAACCATATCTCCCAATGCTGAAGAATCATTTAAAAATTCTCAGATCCAGATCCAGATTCGAATCGTCAACAAAATTGAATCAATTCGTCCTTTTCACACACCCAACATGTCACCAAGTCTTGTACGAATCCATCCATAACTCTTGAGACATCGTGCTATATATCTGTTTTAACCATATCTCGCAATGGTGAAGAATCGTTTAAAAATTCTCAGATCCAGATCCAGATTCGAATCGTCACCAAAATTGAATCAATTCATCCTTTTCACACACCCAACATGTCACCACGTCTTGTCCGAATCCATCCATAACTTTTGAGACGTCGTGCTATATATCTGTTTTAACCATATCTCCCAATGGTGAAGAATCATTTAAAAATTCTCAGATCCAGATCCAGATTCGAATCGTCATCAAAATTGAATCAATTCGTCCTATTCACACACCCAACATGTCACCAAGTCTTGTCCGAATCCATCCATAACTTTTGAGACATCGTGCTATATATCTGTTTTCACCATATCTCTAAATGGTGAAGAATCATTTTAAAATTCTCAGATCCACATCCAGATTCGAATCGTCACCAAAATTGAATCAATTCGTCCTTTTCACACACCCAACATGTCACCAAGTCTTGTCCGAATCCATCCATAACTTTTGAGACATCGTGCTATATATCTGTTTTCACCATATCTCTCAAGAGTGAAGAATCATTTAAAATTCTCAGATCCAGATCCAGATTCGAATCTGCACCATAATTGAATCAATTCGTCCTTTTAACACACCCAACATGACCACAAAGTTTTGTCCGAATCCATCCATAACTTTTGAGACATCGTGCTATATATCTGTTTTAACCATATCTCTCAATAGTGAAGAATCATTTAAAAATTCTCAGATCCAGATCCAGATTCGAATCTGCACCAAAATTGAATCAATTCGTCCTTTTCACACACTCAACATGTCACCAAGTCTTGTCCGAATCCATCCATAACTTTTGAGACATCGGGCTATATATCTGTTTTAACCATATCTCGCAATGGTGAAGAATCATTTTAAAATTCTCAGATCCAGATCCAGATTCGAATCGTCACCAAAATTGAATCAATTCGTCCTTTTCACAAACCCAACATGTCACCAAGTCTTGTCCGAATCCATTCATAACTTTTGAGACATCGTGCTATATATCTGTTTTAACCATATCTCCCAATGGTGAAGAATCATTTAAAAATTCTCAGATCCAGATCCAGATTCGAATCGTCACCAAAATTTAATCAATTCGTCCTTTCACACACCCAACATGTCACCAAGTCTTGTCCGAATCCATCCATAACTTTTGAGACATCGTGCTATATATCTGTTTTAACCATATCTCCCAATGGTGAAGAATCATTTAAAAATTATCAGATCCAGATCCAGATTCGAATAGTCACCCAAATTGAATCAATTCGTCCTTTTCACACACCCAACATGTCACCAAGTCTTGTCCGAATCCATCCACAACTTTTGAGACATCGTGCTATATATCTGTTTTAACCATATCTCGCAATGGTGAAGAATCATTTTAAAATTCTCAGATCCAGATCCAGATTCAAATCGTCACCAAAATTTAAACAATTCGTCCTTTTCACACACCCAACATATCCACCAAGATTTGTCCGAATCCATCCATAACTTTTGAGACATGGTGCTATATATCTGTTTTAACCATATCTCCCAATGGTGAAGAATCATTTAAAAATTCTCAGATCCAGATCCAGATTCGAATCGTCACCAAAATTGAATCAATTCGTCCTTTTCACACACCCAACATGTCACCAAGTCTTGTCCGAATCCATCCATAACTTTTGAGACGTCGTGCTATTTATGTTTTAACCATATCTCTCAATGGTGAAGAATCATTTGAAAATTTTCAGATCCAGATCCAGATTCGAATCGTCACCAAAATTGAATCAATTCGTCCTTTTCACACACCCAACATGTCCACCAAGTTTTGTCCGCATCCATCCATAACTTTTGAGACATCGTGCTATATATCTGTTTTAACCATATCTCTCAATGGTGAAGAATCATTTGAAAATTTTCAGATCCAGATTCGAATCTTCACCAAAATTGAATCAATTCGTCCTTTTCAAATCACACACCCAACATGTCCACCAAGTTTTGTCCGAATCCATCCATAACTTTTGAGACATCGTGCTATATATCTGTTTTAGCCATATCTCTCAATAGTGAAGAATCATTTAAAAATTCTCAGATCCAGATCCAGATTCGAATCTGCACCAAAATTGAATCAATTCGTCCTTTTCACACACCCAACATGTCACCAAGTCTTGTCCGAATCCATCCATAACTTTTGAGACATCGGGCTATATATCTGTTTTAACCATATCTCGCAATGGTGAAGAATCATTTAAAAATTCTCAGATCCAGATCCAGATTCGAATCGTCACCAAAATTGAATCAATTCGTCCTTTTCACAAACCCAACATGTCACCAAGTCTTGTCCGAATCCATCCATAACTTTTGAGACATCGTGCTATATATCTGTTTTTACCATATCTCCCAATGGTGAAGAATCATTTTAAAATTCTCAGATCCAGATCCAGATTCGAATCGTCACCAAAATTTAATCAATTCGTCCTTTTCACACACCCAACATGTCACCAAGTCTTGTCCGAATCCATCCATAACTTTTGAGACATCGTGCTATATATCTGTTTTAACCATATCTCTCAATGGTGAAGAATCATTTGAAAATTTTCAGATCCAGATTCGAATCTTCACCAAAATTGAATCAATTCGTCCTTTTCAAATCACACACCCAACATGTCCACCAAGTTTTGTCCGAATCCATCCATAACTTTTGAGACATCGTGCGAAATATCTGTTTTAACCATATCTCCCAATGGTGAAGAATCATTTTAAAATTCTCAGATCCAGATCCAGATTCGAATCGTCACCCAAATTGAATCAATTCGTCCTTTTCACACACCCAACATGTCACCAGGTCTTGTCCGAATCCATCCATAACTTTTGAGACATCGTGCTATATATCTGTTTTCACCATATCTCGCAATGGTGAAGAATCATTTTAAAATTCTCAGATCCAGATCCAGATTCGAATCGTCACCAAAATTTAAACAATTCGTCCTTTTCACACACCCAACATATCCACCAAGTTTTGTCCGAATCCATCCATAACTTTTGAGACATGGTGCTATATATCTGTTTTAACCATATCTCCCAATGGTGAAGAATCATTTAAAAATTCTCAGATCCAGATCCAGATTCGAATCGTCACCAAAATTTAATCAATTCGTCCTTTTCACACACCCAACATGTCACCAAGTCTTGTCCGAATCCATCCATAACTTTTGAGACATCGTGCTATATATCTGTTTTAACCATATCTCCCAATGGTGAAGAATCATTTTAAAATTCTCAGATCCAGATCCAGATTCGAATCGTCACCAAAATTGAATCAATTCGTCCTTTCACACACCCAACATGTCACCAAGTCTTGTCCGAATCCACCCATAACTTTTGAGACATCGTGCTATATATCTGTTTTAACCATATCTCCCAATGGTGAAGAATCATTTAAAAATTCTCAGATCCAGATCCAGATTCGAATCGTCACCAAAATTGAATCAATTCGTCCTTTTCACACACCCAACATGTCACCAAGTCTTGTCCGAATTCATCCATAACTTTTGAGACATCGTGCTATATATCTGTTTTAACCATATCTCCCAATAGTAAAGAATCATTTAAAAATTCTCAGATCCAGATCCAGATTCGAATTGTCACCAAAATTGAATCAATTCGTCCTTTTCACACACCCAAGATATCCACCAAGTTTTGTCCGAATCCATCCATAACTTTTGAGACATCGTGCTATATATCTGTTTTAACCATATCTCCCAATGGTGAAGAATCATTTAAAAATTCTCAGATCCAGATCCAGATTCGAATCGTCACCAAAATTGAATCAATTCGTCCTTTTCACACACCCAACATGTCACCAAGTCTTGTCCGAATCCATCCATAACTTTTGAGACATCGTGCTATATATCTGTTTTAACCATATCTCCCAATGGTGAAGAATCATTTTAAAATTCTCAGATCCAGATCCAGATTCGAATCGTCACCAAAATTGAATCAATTCGTCCTTTCACACACCCAACATGTCACCAAGTCTTGTCCGAATCCACCCATAACTTTTGAGACATCGTGCTATATATCTGTTTTAACCATATCTCCCAATGGTGAAGAATCATTTAAAAATTCTCAGATCCAGATCCAGATTCGAATCGTCATCAAAATTGAATCAATTCGTCCTTTTCACACACCCAACATGTCACCAAGTCTTGTCCGAATCCATCCATAACTTTTGAGACATCGTGCTATATATCTGTTTTAACCATATCTCCCAATGGTGAAGAATCATTTTAAAATTCTCAGATCCAGATCCAGATTCGAATCGTCACCAAAATTGAATCAATTCGTCCTTTCACACACCCAACATGTCACCAAGTCTTGTCCGAATCCATCCATAACTTTTGAGACATCGTGCTATATATCTGTTTTAACCATATCTCCCAATGGTGAAGAATCATTTAAAAATTCTCAGATCCAGATCCAGATTCGAATCGTCACCAAAATTGAATCAATTCGTCCTTGTCGCACACTCAACCTCTCCACCAAGTTTCGGCCGAATCCGTCAACAACCTTTTGAAATATGCTGCTCACAGACAACCAAACAGTGGCAAAAACACAACCCCACCCACCTTCGGTGGCGCAGGTAAAATGAACATCCATATATATTTGCGGTAAAATTTTCCCGGGTCCCTACCAGATTTAATTGCCGAAATGAAAGTGGAAACAGCTGAAAATGATTGTTTAATTGCCAGTAATTTGAACCTGGTTTCTCTCATTTGGGGATTGAAAGACAAGCTCAGATTTCCCAGGAGATTTATCGATAAACATTTACCTTCTTTTTCTTGAACAATCCCTCGACCTTCATTGTATGATTTATCGCTTTATACAGGTACGCACACTCACCTGGGTTCGAATCTGGACCCGGCTATAAATCGTCATCCAGATATTTCGCACGAAGGACCTCAGTCTATTGTAAGGATTTTTGAGCCGTGGACCTACTACCACCACTTGTTCGTACGTTGAAGACCCAGGAGGTCTTTTGGTAAGAGTAGTGAGTTTGCATTATTCGATTACAAAGTGGCGCCAAATGCACCGTCGGTGCATAAAAGGGTCGAGAATCACTGGGCGAAGTATAGCTCGAGGGGTATCCTAACACCAATGCACCCCCCGGCCCCCCACCCCCTGTAGACCCATGATGGATGTGTCGTTGCTTTGCACACGAGAATGCATTTTTAAATGTTCCGCACAACGGATAACGTGCAGCTGTGTGCGTTGACGAGCAAACCCTATAAATAACGAACGGAACAGCTCCGAGCTCCGTGTTCGTGCATCACTTCGTGCCCACGACCGCCCCATTGTGACGTCACTATCGCGGTGTTGCGAGATCCGTTGTACTGCGTGTGCCGTGGGCACGCGCCTGCCGTATCGTGACGTCATTTTCGAGCGGCATGCAGAAACGGGCGCTGCATATTGCGTGCGCTGCTTTGCGCTTGGAAACCGCAAACATCGAAACGACACCGACTCGAATGTCGCATCGCGTGGGAAGCAAGGAGAAGCCCACGTTCCACCCGTTAACCCTTAAAGTATGGCCGAAAACAAAACGACGCACTTCGACACTCGGGGGGTTTGCCGTTGCCTCCCAACGAGCATGCGCACATCACATTCTACTCTCAATACCTTATCATAGCGAGACGGCGCCAACACACATTATATTAGGGTGAATCGTTCACATTCAGATACAACCATGAAAATTGGCAGTGATGTTCTTATATCGATACTTTTTAAAATTCAGTCAGTCGATTAGCCAACTCGAAATTCAAAAATGGCAGCCAAAATTGCTTAAAAAAAACAAAGAAAGTTCCATAAACCTTTGAATGTTGAATTTAGAATGTATGATCATCAATACAAAATCAAAGAACTGCATATTTTAAGTGGAAGTTAAAATTTTCAATTTATCTACTTCAGATAAATTTAAAATTGAAACAACCCCTTATAGATATGTAGTTATATGATTTGGTATTGATACTTGTACGTACGTCCTAAATTCAATATTAAAAGGTTTATGGCACTTTTTAGCAATTTTGGCGGCCATTTTGAAACGAACAATGCCACTGCATCACCAATATGTTGACTGTCCTAAAAATAAACAAGTTTGATTTAAATCCCTTCAGCTGTTCTCAAGTATCACATTTTTACCAGACATGACAGAATCACATCGATCGGTGAAACGGTTTCGAAGGAGGTTTTTTTTAAATTTCGGCTTTCGAGCTAATATGGCTGCCAAACTACGTGATGTATGATATCAAAAATGTACACTCTGCATATGTATGGGTAGGGGATCACGTTTGTGAAGTTTCGTGTTGAACGGATAAGGTTCGTTTTTCTATCCAAAATGGCTGCTAAACCACATGACCTACGACGTCATCATTTTCAAACTATATGCAGTAATGGTGTTAGATGTTACTTGTACAGTTTCGTATCGATAGGGTAAGTGGTTACTGAGATATAATTATTTAATATTTTCCTTCAATCCCATATGGCTGGCACACCATGTTACCAATGATGTTTTTGTGATCAACGTTTAATCGCCATGCCTCGTCGATGACAAGTAGTTTCGAGTCGAAAGCTTTGGTGGTTTGGGAGAAGATGTTTTTTTAAAGGTTTTAGGTTCAATCCAATATGGCTGCCAAACCATGTGACCTATGATGTCATAAATTTAATATTTCAATATAAATGGGTCATAGATCATATGCATGCAATTTCAGATTTTTAGGATAACTCATTTGATTAAAGCATTTATGGCTGGTATGGTGTTTGTGCGCATTCAACCACTTCACCGATGATGTCATCATTGTCATGCTTTTGTGCCCCATTGTGAGTACTTGCAATGCGCCAAGTTTAAAATGTTTCCATTCAGTGGTTTCCAAGAATTTTTTAATTATTTAATTAATCCAAGATGGCTGCCATACCACCTGACCTATGATTTCACAATTGTCATAGAAACATTCCACATGGGTGTCTCTCCTACCCCTGAAAGTTTCGTCTCAATCAGACATGTGGTTCCTGAGAAAAACAAGGTTTAGCATGTACAGACAGACGGACAGACAAACCGAAAACATAAAGCCTGTGGCACCTTCAGGGGTGGAGGATGAACATTTTTTGGGGGGAAATGATGGCAGCCACGTTGAATGTTTAGTTGGCTAATCAACTGGATTTAGAGAGTATCTACAGACTTGGCATTTAATATGGAATTTTTTTTTTTCTTGACTTGGGTTTACTTTCTTAACTCAGTATATCAATCCAGTGAGTTTCTGTTACACTTTGGTGATTTATTTGTTAAAAGAACCATATCACTGATTGTCTGTCGCAGCAAGAAGTCAACAACAGGATTATATCACAGGTGGCGTGGCAAAATGTACGGACAGGTGCATTTGATGATTGGCTTCACAGTCGGGTATACAAGGGTTGTTGCGTTCTGTATTAGTGGAAAACAACTGCTGCACGTCTCCAAAAGTTATTGCCGCTTCCTCTGGAGATGGTCCGTCAACTCGACAATGCTGTTTGTCATGGAGTGGTGGCTTTACGAAATTACGGCATGAAATAGCGTGCTATTGCTCGGCAGTATGGCATCACTCAAGGTCAGGTGTCAAAGATCCTGAAACGAAATGCTCAGAGGGGTGTCCCTACTCCAATACCGAGGCCAGGACGTCCCCGCAGAACCACAAGGAGGGATGATCGCCAGCTGCACCGGTTAGTCCGCAATGGCCGTACCAAGTCAGCTAATCGGCTTAGGGCTGAGTGGCAGCAACTGACAAATGTGCCTGTATCCAGAAGGCTAGTCAACCAACGACTGGTTCAAGCATGCTATCGTGCCAGGCGTCCCCTGAGAAAGCCACGCCTGACCAGACAACACCGCCAGCGCCGATTGCAGTGGGCCAGAGAGCACCGTCAATGGCAGCCAGGACACTGGAATCACGTGATCTTCAGTGACGAGTCGAGATTTCTGGTCTATCGTCAAGATGGTCACGTCCGAGTGTGCGGACAAGTGCCTGAAGCCTACAACAAAGATTGTATAGTGCCAAGAGTCCAATCTGGAGGTGGTGGGGTGACCGTTTGGGCTGCTTTTCATGCAGGGGGCAAAACTGACCTGGTTGTTCTGAATGGAAACCTGAACCAGTTCAAGCACAGGGCCATTCTGGAAGAAACATTGCTTCCATTTGCTCGTGCAGCCTTTCGAGGAAACTTTGTCTTCCAAGATGACAATGCACGGCCTCATCGTGCTTGCATGATCAAACACTTTCTTGCTGACCGTGGTGTAGAGCATATGGAGTGGCCTGCCATGTCCCCGGATATGAATCCGATAGAGAACTTGTGGGCAGAATTAACGCATCAAATCGACCACTTGGACCAGCAGCCGACCTCTGTGCGTGAATTGAGCAGGCTATTGTCACTGCATGGCAAGCGATTCCTGTCCAAACCTTGGCAAATCTCGTGAACAGCATGCCTCAACGTGTACGTGCTCTCCTGAATGCTCTTGGGGGTTACACGAAGTACTGAACTGTAATTTTACTGTCCGTAATCCCAGTCGTAATTAAACTTTTGTTTTTGTTATAAAAATTTTTTGGCTAATGTGCAAAATAAAGAGATACTTCTGGAAAACGTACAGAAGTTTAACACAGTACTGTCCATGAATTGAGTTCGATATCAGTTTACATCACTTTCAAGGATCAATTTATTTGTTTCGAAATGTCAAATGTGGTTTTTGTTTCTTTTAAAGGTCACATTAACAAAATCTAGAATAATTTCAACATAATTCCAATGAACTTTTGGTTCTAAGACATCTTGAAAAGTAAGTTCACCCCCACAAAAAAAATATTCCATATTAAATGCCAAGTCTGTATATAAGAACATCGATGCTCGGTTTCATGCTTGTATCACCAGGTGAATATTTTTTTTTTGTGTGTGTGTAAGCCACCTAGCTATCATGGCAGGTAAAGTCGTGGCCAAAAATATTGGCACCCTTGTACTTTTTTCAAATAATGCACCATTTCTTCCAGGAAATAGTTGAAATAAAAATATATTTTTGTATCCACAAATGTATTTCTTTGGTTTGCAGTGGAATAAAAAAAAAAAAGCTGAAAAAAATTACTAAATCTTAGCTTATTGCACACAGAAATGCTAAAATGGCCTGGACAATATTATTGGCACCTTTTCGAAGTTTGTTATAAATTATTAGATTTCAAGCAGATGATTCTCCTTTACTTTGGAATTGAACTCACCGATGGTGAGTTGCAGGTGCCTGCAATATAAAAATCACTCAATCAACCAGTTTGAATTGAGAAAAGGAGTCATTCTGCTGTTTTGTGTCACTGTGTGTACCGCGATGAGCATGGAGAAAAGAAAGAAAACCAGAGAATTGTCTGAGGAGGTCAGACACAATATTGTAGCCAAGCATGGACAATCTCATGGCTACAAGTCCATCTCCAGAGACCTTGATGTTCCTGTGTCCACCATACCCAATGTTATCAAGAAGTTTAAGGCCCATGTCACTGCAGCTAAACTGCCTGGACATGGACTCGAGAGAAAACTTGATCAAAGATTGCAGCGAAGGATTGTTCGAATGGTGGAGAAAGCACCCCGAACAAATGCCAAACAGATTCAAGCTGATCTTCAGACACAAGGTATGACAGTTTCAACTCACACCATCCGTCATCAACTCAATGGAAATGGGTTCTATAGCAGGAGACCCAGGAGGACTCCACTGCTGAGAGAGAGACATAATAAAGCCTGACTGGAGTTTTCCAAAACACACCTGAACAAGCCAAAATCCTTCGGGGAGAATGTCCTGTGGATAGATGAGACCAAATTAGAGCTTTTTGGTAAAGCACATCATCTCTATGTTTACAGAAAACAAAATGAAGTCTTCAAAGAAAAGAACACCTTCCCTACAGTCAAACATGGAGGAGGTTCAGTGATGTTTTGGGGTTGTTGTACTACCTCTGGCACTGGGTACCTCGAATGTGTACATGGCATCATGAAATCAAGAGATTACCGAGGCATTTTGGAGCGCAATGTTCAACCCAGTATCACAAAGCTGGGTCTCTGTCGAAGGTCATTGGTCTTGCAGCAGAACAATGACCCCAAACACACTTCAAAAATCACCCAAGAATGGTTCAAGACAAAACACTGGACTGTTCTGAAGTGGCCAGCAATGAGTCCAGATCTAAATCCCATTGAACATCTGTGGGGAGATCTGAAAACAGCAGTTGGGAGAAGGCACTCTTCAAATCTGGGAGAACTGGAGCAGTTTGCACAATAAGAATGGGCCAAACTGCCAGTCGAGAGGTGTAGGCTATAGGAAGTGACTTGACTGCAGTTATTTTGTCGAAAGGCCGTGCTACCAAATATTAAGTCTCGGGTGTCAATATTTTTGTCATTTCCACTTCTTTTTATTTTCCTGATTTAAAATAATATATTAAGTTCTGAATCAAAAACAAAGGTTCTGTAATATTAACAGTGAAATAAAGAATTGTGGAGATCAAATACTTTGTCAGTTTCAACTTATTTTTCGAGAAAATTGTGAGTTATTTGAAAAAAGTGTAAGGGTGCCAATATTTTTGGCCACGACTGTATATACAGTTCCCCGTGGTTTGGAATTATCCACTTTATCCTCGGAATGAACACCAATGAACGAACACCAATGAACACAGAGGGGACATCTGCGCACTGATCCCATATGGATTATATTATTTTCCTCCTGGATGAACATGATCCATGATGATCCCCCCCCCCCCACCCCACCCCCCAGGATTTCCATGTTTTAAACGTTTCCCAGTGTGTATCCTGGATAAGAATAGGTACGCCGTATCCCTGCGTGTCGTAGGAGGCGACTAAGAGGGTTGGCGTCAGGAAGGGCATCCGGCTATAAAAAAAACATTGCCTCAAAAAGAGAACCATGACAATTACAACTACATGTGGGCAGGGTACAGCCCGAAGTGGAGATCGGTTTCTGAGGTTTGGGACATGGAATGTAGGGACAATGACAGGGAGATCAGGAGAAGTGGTGGAAGTATTGGTCAGAAGAAGAGTGGACATATGTTGTGTGCAAGAGACGAGATGGAAGGGAAGTGGTGTGAGAATGGTGAAGGGTAGGCAGGGACAGAAATACAAGTTTGTGTGGCAAGGGTGCCTGGAGGGCGTGAATGGTGTTGGTGTCCTGTTTTCTGAGGAGTTTGTAGACATTGTGGTGAGTGTGACTAGAGTGAGTGATAGGTTGATGATGGTGAAAATGATGATTGGAAAGCTCTTGGTGAATGTCATCTCGGGATATGCTCCGCAGGTTGGTCGGAGCGATGAAGAGAAGGACAAGTTCTGGTGTGCGATAGAGAAGCTGATGGAAAACGTGAAAGATGAGGAAGTTGTTGTGGTAGGAGGAGACCTAAATGGACATGTGGGAAGGAGTATGGATGGTTTTGACAGAGTTCATGGGGGTTACGGATATGGTGTGAGAAATGGAGAAGGTGAAAGGATTTTGGAGTTTGCTGATGGAGCTGATTTGTTGATTTGTAATACTCAGTTCCAGAAAGAGGACAATAAGCTTGTTACATACACGTCAGGTGGGTCGACGACAACCGTTGACTACCTGATGGTGCGTAGGCGAGATAGGGGGCACCTCCGGAACACAAAGGTGATCCCGGGGGAGGAGGCTGTTTCACAGCACCACTTGGTTGTCTGCGACGTAAGGGTGAAAGGTGCGAGGA
This sequence comes from Myxine glutinosa, assembly GCF_964187855.1. Lineage (NCBI taxonomy): Eukaryota > Metazoa > Chordata > Myxini > Myxiniformes > Myxinidae > Myxine > Myxine glutinosa. The sequence goes on from NC_136267.1 coordinate 43,277,078, forward strand.
GAGCTCGGCGGGTGAAGTACCAACCGAGAATGAAGGTGTGGAGGTTGAAAGAGGGGACAGTAAGGGAGGCATTAAAAGAGAGGCTGAGTAGGGTCGAGGATGATGTGGTTGAGCTTGAAAGTGGTTGGATGTCAATGAAAGCTAGTCTGTTGGGAGCCGTTGGTGAGGTATGTCGATGGACAAAAGGACCACCGAGGCACTCGGAAACATGGTGGTGGGATGATGAAGTTGGAAAGAGGATTGACGAGAAGAGGAAGAAGTTCAAGGAGTGGCAGAAGGCGAAGGGTACGGGAGCAGAAACAGCAGAGCATGAAAGTTATAAGGCAGCCAGGAAGGCTGCAAAGAAAGAGGTAGCAAAGGCGCAGGAGGCATGTAGGAAAATGTTCGGAGAACGCTTGGATTCGGAAGAGGGTCAGAGAGCGGTATTCAGGATTGCAAAGCAGATAGCGAAAGAGAGGTGTGATGTGATGGGGGTGAGCTGCTTGAAGGATGAAGTGGGACAAATCGTTGTCGACCCAGATGGAATTAAAGGAAGATGGAAAAGATATATGGAAATGCTGTTGAATACAGAGAATGAATGGGATGGCAACATGGAGAGTAACCCAGTTTTAGGACCGGCAGAGAAGATAACTGAGAAGGAAGTTGAGGAAGAGATAAAAGCAATGAAGGGTAGAAAAGCGGGAGGGCCGACGGGAGTTGTGGGAGATATGTTGAAGGCAGCAGGAAGTTGGGGTGTGAAGAGAATGACAGAGATCTGTAATCTGGTGGTGAAAGAAGGCCGCATTCCAGTGGATTGGGAACTGAGTACCCTCGTCCCTCTATACAAGGGGAAAGGTGACCCTCTGGAGTGTGGCTCGTACCGAGCGATAAAGTTATTGGAGCATGGAATGAAGGTATTGGAAAGGGTGTTGGAGAGGAGGATAAGGAAGAAAGTGAAGATCGACGAAATGCAGTTTGGATTTATGCCAGGAAGAGGAACGACAGACGCACTTTTCATTGTGAGGCAGTTGCAGGAGAAGTACACGGAGAAGAGGAAGAAGTTGTTTCTTGGGTTTGTTGATCTGGAGAAAGCATTCGATCGGGTTCCACGCAAAGTATTGACATGGGCATTGAGGAAGTTAGGAGTGGAGGAATGGTTGATCAGAGTAGTGATGGCAATGTACAAAAGAGCGCGCACAGCTGTAAGGATGAAGGACGGGAACAGTGGTGAGTTTGAGGTGAAGGTGGGAGTGCATCAGGGGTCGGTACTAAGTCCACTACTATTTGTAGCTGTGATGGAGGTGCTGGCTCAGAACGTAAAGGAGGGTTTACCGTGGGAGTTGTTGTATGCAGATGATCTGGTGTTGATTGCGGAAAGTATGGATGGACTGAAGGAAAAGATGAACACGTGGAAGGAATGTATGGAGACAAAAGGTCTGAAGGTGAATATCGGAAAGACGAAGGTGATGGCAAGTGGTAAAGCATGTGGTGAGGTGGAAAGAACTGGGAAGTGGCCCTGTGCTGTGTGTAGGAAGGGTGTCGGAGTGAACTCCATTCAGTGTACAATGTGCGCTGAGTGGGTTCATCAAAAATGTTGTGGTCTGAGAGGGTCATTAACCAGTGTGGCAGCTACATTCAAATGTAAGGTGTGCACAGAGGGAGCTGCAGATGGAGGAAATGTTGAGTTGGATCTTGGAGACGGTGTGAAGCTGGAAGGTGTGAAAACATTTTGCTACCTCGGAGACATGCTGAATGGAGAAGGTGGATCAGACTCGGCAACGGTTGCTCGAGTGAGATGTGCATGGAAGAAGTTTCGGGAATTGAGTGGCATGCTGATGATGAGGGGAGTGTCGTTGAAGCTGAAGGGAAAGGTGTATGCTGCATGTGTGAGAAGTGTTATGATTTATGGTAGCGAGACATGGGTAATGAACGTAGAGCAGCAACGAAGGTTGGAAAGGGTGGAAATGCGAATGGTTCGACGGATGTGCGGAGTATCGTTGAGAGAGAGGAAGACAAATGATGAATTGCGAAAGATGATGGGAATAGAGCCTGTGATTGATGCTGTGAAGAGGAACAGGTTGAGATGGTTTGGTCATGTGTTGAGGAAGGATGAAAGTGACTGGTTGAGAAGAGTGATGGAAATGAATGTAGAAGGAAGTAGAAGACGGGGAAGACCGAGAAAGACTTGGCTAATATGGTGGAAGAAGAAATGCGGGCAAGGGGGTTAACAAGGAGAGATGCAGAAAATAGGGCAAAATGGAGAAGATTGTCATGGGGACCGCAAGGCTAACCCCCGCCTTTTAAATGTCTAGCAGGGAAAATGCAGGGAAAATGCAGGGGAGAAGATTGTCTAGCAGGGAAAATGGCCTTTTAAAATGCATGTTGTTTGTTGTTGTATGAACATCAAGTACCAACATCTCCTTATTGTTCATCGACTTCATGGCTTCGATGTCCTGAGCAATGTGTGAGCTCGTACATGGAAAGCAACCCATGAACGGCACAGAAAACTTCATCCGTGCATCACAATTTGTCCTGCTCAAGGTGACGACCGAGGCCGGCATCGGATAAAGATATAAATCTGTTTAAATGGAACATCATTTCATGGTACACGCGTGTGCAATGTCGTGGCAGGTCGTCTCAAGACGATAACGGTAGATGGCTAAACGGATACAGAGAGACAGATAGACTGAGAGGTGGGCTAAATATAGATAGACAGACAGATGGGTAGACAAACATATACAGATAGAGCTAGTATCTACAGCGCCATCAGAAATTCACACCCCTTGACTTTTTCCACATTTTGTTCTGTTACAGCCTGAATTTAAAATGGAGTAAATTGAGATTTTTTTTCTCACTGATCTACAAATAACACCCCGTTATGTCAAATTGGCTTATTTTTCAGAAATTCTAACAAAACCATTAAAATCCTCCCTCAAGGTCGTCAAAGCAGCTGTTCATCATCATCTCCTATCTTCCCCCATCCAAAACCTTGATCTTTTCTACCCCTGTTAATACATCTCAAATCCACCTTTTTCAAATTCTGTTTTCTTTCCTGAAAGTTCTCGTAGTGTCCATTTTGTTTATCCCCTGTACCCTGCCCCAGCCCTCTCGCTTCCACAGATCTCCCGATGTCCTTGTTCTCTACTGTTGTGCTTTCCTCTCTCCCCCCCATCTTGTCTCTCACTCCCTTTATTATGTTTCATGTGTGTTTCTGTTAATGTTTTTATGTGTTTTATGTGTTAGCTCTTACATGAGCCTCGACTTTGTATACAAAAAAAACAATGAAATACAGAAATACCTAATTTACATTCAAGTAATTCAAGTAATTTACATTCAATGGAATACTGTTCTCCCCTCTGGGCTGGTGCTCCTGCCTCACACCTAGCTCGGCTTCATGCTGTTCAAACCAAAGCTCTCAGGTTCATTGGAATCTCCCGTGATGAAGCTAACTCCGAGGGCCTTTCACTCACTCACTGCAGGCAGGTTGGTGGTCTTTCTGTCTTCTACCGACTCCTCTCCGGCCTTGCTCCCCCAGCTCTCTCTGTGCTCTGTCCCCCAAATATTTCTGCAGGTCGCACAAGATCTGCCTGCAACCCTCTTATAGTTAAACTGCCAAAATCAAGACTCTCTAATTCACCTTCACTCTTTCATTCCTCTTTACTCCCACCTCTGGAACAAACTCCCTCACTCTCTTCAATCCCACTCCTCCCTCCAAGTCTTTAAAACAGCTGTTCACCACCATCTCTTATCGACCCCCATCCAAAACCTTGATCTTTTCTACCCTCGTTAATTCACCCCAGATCCACGAAATGCCGACTTCTTTCCTGGAAGTCCTACCTTTGTCCATGTGTTTTTTTAACCTCTCCCACCTCCATCCCCGCCCCCCTCCCCACTCCACCTCTCCCCAAGCCCTCACCCTCCCACGGATCTACCGATGTCCCTGCTCTCAAATTTTGTACTTGTGTGCTTCCCCCTCTCTCCCCATCTTGTCTCCCGCTCCCTTTATTATGTCTAATGTGTCCGTTTGTTTTTTTGTCATTAATGTTAGCTCTTCCACGAGCCTCGATCTTGTATACAAAAAAAAAAAAAAAAGAAGTATCCAACCCCGAGTCAATACTTTGTAGAAGCACCTTTGACAGTGATTACAGCTTTGAGTCTTCATGGGTATGTCTATCAGCTTTGCACATCTAGATTTGGGGAGTTTCTCCCATTTTTCCTTGCAGATTTGCTCAAGCTCTGTTTCTGGAGGTGGAGTGTCGGTGAAAAGCAATCTTCAAGTCTTTCCACAGATTCTCAATGCGATTCAAGTCTGGGCTTTTGCTGGGAGACACAAGGACTTTCATGTTCTTGTTCTGAAGCCATTTCTGTGTTGCTTTGGCTGTATTCTTGGGGTCATTGTCCTGTTGGAATGAAAATCTTTACCGCAGTCTTAAATCTTTTGCATTTTGAAGCAGGTTCTCCTCAGGGATTTGCCTGTATTTGACTCCATTAATTATTCCCCCTATCCTTACAAGTCACCCTGTCCCTGCCACTGAAAAGCATCCCCATAGCATGATGCTGCCAACATGATGCTTCATGTTAGTGATGGTGTTAGATGATGGGTGAAGAGCTGGGCTCGGTTTCCGCCAGACGAAGCACTTTGCATTCTGGCCAAAGGGTTCAGTTGGTGTCATCAGGCCACATAATATTTTTCCTCATGCTCTCAGAGTCTTTGACGTGCTGCCATGTGCCTAGAACATGCCATGTGCCATGCCAACATGCATGCTGCCATGTGCCTAGATTTGTGAAGTGTTGCAGAGACCGTTATTCTTCCGGCAGGTTCTTCAATCTCAGCCAGGGAAGTCTGGCATTCTGTTAGAGTGGTCATTGGGCTCTTGGTCACCCCCCTGACCAAAGTCCTTCTTGCGCAGTTGTTCTGTTTGGTTGGATGGTCAGGTCTAGGAAGAGTCTGCGTATGGTAGTTCCATATTATTTCCATTTCCTAATGATGGAGCTCATTGCGCTCTTGGGAACTTTCAACACTCTAGAAATTGTTTTATACCTTTCGTCAGATTTCTGTCTCCTCACAATTCTATCTCCGAGTTCTATGTACAGTTCTCTGGACTTCATGGTAGAGTTTCTGCTTTAACATGTATTGTCAACTGTGGGACCTCATATAGAAATGTGTTTCTTTCCAAATCATGTCCAATCAATTGAATTAGCACAGGTGGACTCCCATCAAGTTGAAGAGACATCTCAAGAATGATCAAAGGAAATTAGATGTACTTGAGCTCAATTTGGAGTGTCACAGGAAAGGGGTTGAATACTTATGAACTCAAGACATTTCAGATTTTCATTTTTAATTATTTTGTACTAATTTTTAAAGAAAAAATCCACTTTGACATTATGGGATATTATGTGTTGATCAGTGACAAAATATCTCAATTTAACCCATTTTAAATTCAGGCTGTATCACAACAAAATGTGAAAAGTTAAGGGGTGTGAATACTTTCTGAGGCACTGCATATAGAGAGCCAGACAAATTGATAGACCAACATAGTGGTAGTTCAATAGACAGATTACATTTATTTATTTATTTATATATATATATATATATATATATATATATATATATATATATATATATATATATATATATATATATATACAGACTTGGCATTTAATATGGAATATTTTTTTTGTGGGGGTGAACTTACTTTTCAAGATGACTGAGAACCAAAAGTTCATTGGAATTATGTTGAAATTATTCTAGATTTTGTTAATGTGACCTGTAAAAGAAACAAAAACCACATTTGACATTTCGAAACAAATAAGTTGATCCTTGAAAGTGATGTAAACTGATATCGAACTCAATTCATGGACAGTACTGTGTTAAACTTCTGTACGTTTTCCAGAAGTATCTCTTTATTTTGCACATTAGCCAATTTGTTTTTTTAACAAAAAGAAAAGTTAAATTACGACTGGGATTACGGACAGTAAAATTACAGTTCAGTACTTCGTGTAACCCCCACGAGCATTCAGGGGAGCACGTACACGTTGAGGCATGCTGTTCACGAGATTTGCCAAGGTTTGGACAGGAATCGCTTGCCATGCAGTGACAATAGCCTGCTGCAATTCACGCACAGAGGTCGGCTGCTGGTCCAAGTGGTCGATTTGACGCGTTAATTCTGCCCACAGGTTCTCTATCGGATTCATATCCGGGGACATGGCAGGCCACTCCATATGTTCTACACCACGGTCAGCAAGAAAGTGTTGGATCATGCGAGCACGATGAGGCCGTGCATTGTCATCTTGGAAGACAGTTTCCCCGAAAGGCTGCACGAGCAAATGGAAGCAATGTTTCTTCCAGAATGGCCCTGTACTTGAACTGGTTCAGGTTTCCATTCAGAACAACCAGGTCAGTTTTGCCCCCTGCATGAAAAGCAGCCCAAACGGTCAGCCCACCACCTCCAGCTTGGAATCTTGGCACTATACAATCTTTGTTGTAGGCTTCATGCACTTGTCTGCGCACTCAGACGCGGCCATCTTGATGAGAGACCAGAAATCTAGACTCGTCACTGAAGATCACGTGATTCCAGTGTCCTGGCTGCCATTGACGGTGCTCTCTGTCCCACTGCAATCGGCGCTGGCGGTGTTGTCTGGTCAGGCGTGGCTTTCTCAGGGGACGCCTGGCACGATAGCCTGCTTGAACCAATCGTTGGTTGACTAGCCTTCTGGATACAGGCACATTTGTCAGTTGCTGCCACTCAGCCCTAAGCCGATTCGCTGACTTGGTACGGCCATTGCGGACTAACCGGTGCAGCTGGCGATCATCCCTCTTTGTGGTTCTGCGGGGACGTCCTGGCCTCGGTATTGGAGTAGGGACACCCCTCTGAGCATTTCGTTTCAGGATCTTTGACACCTGACCTTGAGTGATGCCATACTTCCGAGCAATAGCACGCTGTTTCATGCCGTAATTTCGTAAAGCCACCACTCCATGACAAACAGCATTGTCGAGTTGACGGACCATCTCCAGAGGAAGCGGCAATAACCTTTGGAGACGTGCAGCAGTTGTTTTCCACTAACACAGAACACAACAACCCTTGTGTACCCGACTGTGAAGCCAATCATCAAATGCACCTGTCCTTACATTTTGCCACGCAACCTGTGATATAATCCTGTTGTTGACTTCTTGCTGCGACAGACAATCAGTGACATGGTTCTTTTAACAAATAAGTTACCAAAGTGTAAAAGAAACTCACCAGATTGATATACTGAGTTAAGAAAGTAAACCCAAGTCAAGCAAAAAAAAATATTCCATATTAAATGCCAAGTCTGTATATATATATATATATATATATATATATATATATATATATATATATATATATATATATATATATATATACATACATACATATATATATATACATACATACATATATATATATACATACATATATATATATATATATATATATATATATATATATATATATATATATATATATATTGTAACGAATGTGGAAACGTTACAATGTGAACGTTACAAAAGTACGGTAACACCCTGTTAATGTAAATAATGGTCGCAGTCGGCCTCCTAGTTAATTCCATGAAACTTACACGCAGGTCACGATATATCTTTTAAATAGTGTATTTCCTTATTCCATGTAGGCTAAATATGTGTTTCCCACTAGATTGACTTTGCATTGTATCAAACAAAATAAGCGTAGGCCCTTCCAATTTCCCCAAAACCTCCCTTCCAATTGCCTTCCGCATTTTGGGCGGTTTTCTTCAACCACCATTGGCCACGAGGTAGGGTTGGGGAAGAAAGGCGTGTCTCCACCTCGTCATAAGGGGGGAGGAGTGAGCCAGCCCTAACAGCCAATCGGCACCGCGGTGAGCGACCCGGTAGGCGTGCCCTCGGAGCCGGCGGCTTGATTTCGCCCGAGGTGATAAAAGCGACTGTAAGGGACTGCTTTAAGAGATGACCCTGGGAGATGAGCAAAGAGGCTGCACCAAGAGGAGCGGTGAGATGCGAAACGCTCCAAGCCAAAGAGGAGAGGTACTCGGCAAGGAAACCAGCTTTGGAGAGACGCGCTGAAAGGAGGGAGACGGCTCCACCCCAAGAAGAGGAGCAGGTGTGCCGAACCAGCGCGTGACGTCTACCGCAGCGGATACACGACGGAGGGTTTCCCGCCAAAACCGCGAGGAATTGCGAGCTGCGGCCTCCCGACTTTGCCTCCCTCTCAAGCAATCCACCTCAAGCCCTACCTGCCTGCATTATCCCCTGTGTAAGTGTGAACGTCCTGTCCTGCTCGTTGTCTTGGGGTTAAGTAAAAATGAATAGTGTAAGTTAACGATTCGCTGTGTTACTGCTTCTTCCATCCATTGATTGTGTGTGTATAATAAATCTGTTCTTCCTCCGTATTCCTCTTCTTCTTTTTCATTCTCTTTCGGTCGCTGTAGAGGTTTCCCGATTGAATATCTGTGGGGCGATCTGGTCAACGTCGGGTGGAATCGGGTTCTAATCGGGGAGTAACTGTTCGGACGCGGTTAAATACACCACCGCTCGGTCAATATAACATCTAAAGCCGCGTCAGTAACAATATATATATATATATATATATATATATATATATATATATATATATATGTATGTATATATATATATATATATATATATATATATATATATATATATATATATATATATATATATATATATATATATATATCGCGGCGTTACGCGCGCTGCTTGCGAGCAAGGAGGAAGCGGACAAGCGGTAACTTATAAGCGTCTTTATTTCAGGAGCTCACTGTAACACTAGCCCGCTCTGGGCTGCGCGCCCCGTGTATATCCTTAGGCCACGCCTACCCCTAGGGCGTGGCCCTCGCCCACTTGGTGCGCGGAATGATGTCACCACGCCAGTGGGCTTTTGTGTCCGCCACACGCGCCCCCCCAGAATTCCCGCGCACCTGGAGGGCCAGTTTGCGGGGCAGACAAATGACCCGGCCGAAGCGCCCCCTGGCGATCGGCGGCGTCCGGGGTGCAGGGATGCCAGGTGGGATGCCCCTGGCTGCCCCTGGGATGGGTGCAGGACCGGGGGGCGGCGTGGCGGCGGGGCTGGGTGGTGCTGGGGGTCCGCCCGCAGGGGGGCGGCCCTGACGTGGGGGTCGGGCCACTGGCGGTGGATGGTCCACGTCGAGGTGGGCCGGCTTGAGGCGGTCTACCGAAACGTGGTCGGGAGTACCGCCGATGTCCAGGGCGAAGTGCTTCGACCCGGTCTCCAGCACGTGGAAAGGCCCGTCGTACGGGGGCCGCAGTGGTGTCCGGTGGGCATCGTGGCGGACGAAGACGTACTCCGCCGTGCGAAGCTCCGGGGCGACGTGCGTCGGTGGGTGCCCGTGGCATGCCGTTGGCACCGGGGCGAACCTCTGGGCGGTCTCTTGCAGAGCGGAGCGCTGCTGTGCCGTGGACCATGGTGCCGTGGAGTCGGGGAGGAACTCGCCCGGCACCCGCAGCGGTTGCCCGAAGACCAACTCCGCCGCGGATGCGCGCAGGTCCTCCTTGGGCGCTGTCCGGAGGCCCAGCAGGACCCAGGGGAGCCTGTCGACCCAGCCACCGTCGCGGAGGGTGGCCCGGAGCGCGGCCTTCAATGAGCGGTGAAATCGCTCACACAGGCCGTTAGCCTGGGGGTGGTAGGCCGTGGTTCGGTGCAGCCGGACCCCGAGCCCCTGCGCTACCGCCCCCCAGAGCTCCGAGGTGAACTGCGGGCCGCGGTCAGACGAGATGTCTGAGGGGGCGCCGAACTGGGCGACCCAGGTGGCGATGAAAGCCTGCGCGACATCGGCCGCCGTTGTCGACGCCAAGGGCACGGCCTCCGGCCACCGGGTGGTGCGGTCCACCATGGTGAGGACGTGGGTGAAACCCCGCGAGGGGGGCAGAGGTCCCACCAGGTCCACGTGGATGTGGTCAAACCGGCGTTCCGGCACCGTGAACGGGGCCAACGGGGCCTGGGTGTGCCGGTGCACCTTGGCGCACTGGCACACGAGGCACGTCCTGGCCCAGCCGCGGACGGCCTTCCGGAGGCCATGCCAGACAAACTTGTCGGCGATCAGCCTTTGGGAGGCCCTCGCGCCCGGGTGGGACAGGCCGTGGATGGCGTCAAACACCTGGCGCTGCCAGCCCGTGCGCACGATGGGGCGAGGACGCCCGAGGGAGACGTCGCACAAGAGGGCCGCGCCCGCGCCGTCGAATGGCACCTCGGTGACGCGGAGGCCCGTGACGGCGGTCCGCAAGGCCTGGACATCGGGGTCAGCGGCCTGGTCCGCTGCTATCCGGGCATAGTCGATGCCGAGGTGGACTGCGTGGGCGACGGCCCGGGAAAGGCAATCCGCCACTGGGTTGTCCTTCCCCGCGACGTGATGGATGTCCGTCGTGTACTCGGACACGGCCGAGAGGTGACGCTGCTGCCGGGCTGACCACGGCTCGGTGACCTTGCCCATCGCGAAGATCAGCGGCTTGTGGTCGACGAAGGCCGTGAACGCACGGCCCTCGAGCAGATGGCGGAAGTGCCTGACCGCCAAGTGAAGCCCGAGCAACTCGCGGTCGAAGGTACTGTAACGGCGTTCGGGCGGGTGAAGCTGCCGGCTAAAGAACGCCAGCGGTTGCCAAGCTCCACGCACCCATTGCTCGTGCACCGCGCCCACCGCGTAGTCCGAGGCATCGGTGGTGAGGGCGATCGGTGCATCGGGCGCCGGGTGCGCGAGCATGGTGGCGTTAGCCAAGGCGAGCTTCACGTCCGTGAATGCCGTGTCCATCTGCTCGGTCCAGGTAACGTCGCCTTTGCCCGGCTTACCTCGGAGAGCTTCGTGCAGGGGGCGCAGGAGCTGGTCGATACGGGGCAGGAACCAATGGTAAAAGTTCACCATGCCCAGGAACTCCTGCAGCCCTCTGATCGTGCGGGGGCGCGGAAACCCCTTCACCACCTCCACCTTGGCCGGCAGGGGGACGGCTCCGTGCCTGGTGACACGGTGCCCCAGAAAATCGATTATGGCGGCGCCGAACCGGCACTTTGCGGGGTTCACAATCAGGCCATGATGGCCCAGGCGTTCGAAGAGCGTGCGGAGGTGGCGTAGGTGCTCTTCGCGGGACGCGCTGGCGACGAGGATATCGTCCAGGTAGACGTAGACAAAATCCAAGTCGCGCAGGACGCTGTCCATCAGTCGCTGGAACGCCTGAGCCGCATTCTTCAGACCGAAGGGCATGTGCAGGAACTCGAAGAGTCCGAATGGCGTTATGACCGCCGTCTTCGGGACGTCCTCCGGCCTGACCGGGACCTGATGGTAGCCGCGTATGAGGTCCACCTTCGAGAAGAAGGACATGCCCGCCAAACGGGCGTAAAAGTACTGAATGTGGGGGACGGGGTAGCGGTCGGGAGTCGTGGCGTCATTGAGACGGCGATAGTCCCCGCACGGTCGCCATCCCCCGCCGGGCTTCGGCACGATGTGCAGCGGCGACGCCCAAGCGCTCTCTGAGCACCGAACGATGCCGAGTCGCTCCAGGGTAGCGAACCCCGCTTTTGCCACCGCCAGCTTCGTCGGCTCGAGGCGGCGTGCCTGGGCGTAGACCGGTGGCCCGACGGTGGGAATGTGATGGGCCACCCCGTGCTTGACGGCCCCCGCCGAAAAGGTGGGCCGCGTGAGGGCCGGGAAGCCGGCGAGGCGGCGGGTGAATGCGTCCGCTGCCGGAAGCGTACAGACCAACGTGGCCGGAACCGAACCGTTCGGCAAGCCGCTTGGCAAGCCGCTCGTTGAGCTGCTCGACGAGCTGGGCAACGCACAAGCGAGCGAGCTGAACGTCTCGGCCTGGACAAGACGTCTGCGCTTGACGTCGACCAGGAGCCCATTAGCGCACAGGAAGTCCGCGCCAAGCAGTGCCATGGGCACGTCGGCGGTGACGAACGTCCATCGGAAAACCTGCCCTCCGAACCGCAGAGAGAGGCAGTGTTTTCCATACGTACGGATGGGCGTCCCGTTCGCGGCAAGCAGCGCGGGGCCCCCACCCGCGGCATGCTTGTCTGACGTGCCGGCGGGAACGACACTCACCTGCGCTCCCGTGTCGCACAGGTAACGGCGCCCGGAGAAGGTGTCCGTTATGAACAGCAGGCTGCTCGAACGGCCGGCGCTCATCGCCACTATTGAGCGCCGGCCCGGGCGTTTCCCGACCTGTTGAAGGAGCATGGCGGATGACACTGCCGAGCTTCGTGGCCGAACTTGGCGTGGAACCAGCACCAGGCCGGTGGAGTTGGCAGGTTTCCCCGTGGTGGCGGTTTTCGCCGCGGCGGTGGGCGGGGCGTGGCGGCGGTTACGAGGTGCGTATCAGCATGCTGCGTATGCTGTATAAGCTGATGCTGTGGATCAGCAGCATCAGCAGCATCAGCAGCATCAGCCACGAGGGCCGTGACGGCCACGCCGACTCTTGCCCGCGTGTCCGAAGCGGCGAAGTACTTGTCCGCCTCGGCTGCCAATGCTCGGGGTTCCGTTAGCCCGGTCCCAGCCAACGTGAGGCGAACCTGCGCTGGAAGTTGGCGATGGAAAAGCACCCGGAATAGAGAACCGGGGGCTTCGTCGCCCAACAGTGACAGCATATGGTCCATTCGGACCGACGGGCGCGTGTCACCGAGCTCGGGGAGATCCAGGAGGCGGTCGGCCCGTGCGTCGTCCGTGAGGCCGAACGTGGCTAGGAGTAGCCGCTTGAGTGCCTCGTACTTGTGGCCGTCCGGTGGGTGGCGAAGGACGGACACAACTCGAGCGGCCGTGCCGGGCCCGAGGGAGGCGACGACGTGGCAATAGCGCGTGTCATCGCCGGTGAGGCGCCGAAGCTGAAATTGGGCTTCGGCCTGGACGAACCAGACTTCGGCCTGAGCCTCCCAAAATTCGGGAAGTTTGATGAAGTTGGCCATGGCAATGGCGTCGCGTGTGGAAGGATCGCTCCGGCAGATCCAACGTCGAGGGGGTCACCAGTAAAGCGTGGCGTTACGCGCGCTGCTTGCGAGCAAGGAGGAAGCGGACAAGCGGTAACTTATAAGCGTCTTTATTTCAGGAGCTCACTGTAACACTAGCCCGCTCTGGGCTGCGCGCCCCGTGTATATCCTCAGGCCACGCCTACCCCTCGGGCGTGGCCCTCGCCCACTTGGTGCGCGGAATGATGTCACCACGCCAGTGGGCTTTTGTGTCCGCCACATATATATATATAATTATATATATATATATATATATATATATATATATATATATATATATATATATATATATATATATCTATATATCTATATATCTATATATCTATCTATATATATATATATATATATATATATATATATATATATATATATATATATATATATATATATATATATATATATATATATATATATGTATATATATATATATATATATATATATATGTATATATATATATATGTATATATATATATGTATGTATATATATATATATGTGTGTATATATATATATATATATATATTGTTACGTTTGTGGGGGGTAGGGATACCTTAGTCCAGGTAGATTGCATAGGTAGTGTGCTCCGACTGTTGTGAAGTTTTAGAAACCTCGATGTATCATAAGTAGGACATTTGTGTAGACCGGATGTCGGGTAAGCTTGTATCTTCATCCCCGTCAGAGGGGTGTGGCTTGTAAATTAGCGAGGGATTATGGGTAATTAATCCCCTGTATATAATTGCCTCTGTAATCTTTTCCTGTGTTCCTCATGACACCGCACCACACACCTAGTAAGAAATCGCCCATTAACCACACTAATTAAAACCCAACTGGAAACCAGGCATTGAACACTATCGTGGATAACACCGACTTGGTGAGCACACAGGACAGGCAGGGCCATGAGCCACGCCCCAAAGAGCAGTGATTGGTCCTGGATTTGATTGGCACAGAGACTGGTAAGATGGGACTGTGGGATTGGTGAAGCAGGCACGGATGACGTCAGAGCCTAAAGGACAAAATAGTTGGAGCCGCAGACATTTTCTCTCTTGGTTCCTGGACTTTGTTGGTGAACGGTCGCCGAAAAGCTCTCTCTCAGAATCGACATCTTATCTCTCTCAGCATCGACATTTATCTCTCTCAGCATCAACATTTTATCTCTCTCAGCATCGACGTCCTTTTGGTTCTTCTCATTTTGGGATCTGGTGGTGAACTGTCGCTACTTGCTCTTGCGCAAGGAAGCTTCATCGCTAACAGTCGTGTTCCGACATCTTGCTAGTGGTCGTGAGGAGGCGGAACTGCGGACGGAGTGCTGCAGTTTCAGTGCAGAGATCGTGAGGACAAGCACGGATGGAGGAGCGAGCTGCACACCAAGGCTGTTCACTTCGCGCACGGAGCCAGGAGTGAGCAGGCTGCGCAGGAGGCCTACTTCGCGCCAACAAGCGCATTTCGCGTACAAAGACGTAGAGGCCTCAGACGATCTTTGCCGATTCCTGACGAGATACACCAGCCGATTTGAGCTAAGTGCCCACTAAATCACACCTATTTATTTTGCAGTTATTTTATCCTTTGTCTGTATTCGGGTCTGTGTGGGAGCGCTCCAATTAGGAATATAGTTTCATTTATCGTGCATTTTCTTTGTTACTGGTATTTAGGAAATAAAGCCTGCATTTTCTTGAACATTTTAAACCTGTGTCGGTTGAATTAATTATTGCAGGTTTGAGGACTGCCGGTGGGATCCGTGAAGGTAAGCGCTCTTCGGTCTCTCCCCACCACGCGTATTTACAGTGGAATAGAGGCTGGTAGCAGTGGTGTGGTACCCCAAGAGGAGAAACACAAACAAGACGATGAAACAGGTGCAAGAAGACTTTGTGGAGAGTTTTGGAAAACCAGCACCGTGAAAATGAAATTTTAATCTTTGGGGGAAAAAGGCATTTCAGACTGGAAGTGTACCCGACAACAAGCCCAGTGGATGACCAAAAACTCGTGATTTGGGAATTCAAAACATTAAAACATCCGTTCTCAGATCTCTGAAAAAATCATTACAGAAACGTTCTGCAGAGTTGTGTGTTTCGTATTCATCGTTACATCGCACAATGAAAGAAGATCTTCACATGAAAACATATAAACCAATTGTCATTTGTGAATTGTCAGATACAGATCATGAAAACAGGTTGACATCTTGTGACTGGTCAAACTTCTGTGGTCACCGCGCAGTCCTGACCTGACGACTTGTGACAATGCTCTGTGTGGGTACGTCAAAGCTAGGGTTGCAGAACATCGCATGGCATCTATTGATGAGCTGAAGCAACACATTCAGGAAGCATTTGGCACCTAACACATGGTATTTTGGCACCATAACACATGGTATTTTGGCACCATAACACATGGTATTTTCCATTGGTTTTCACACCGCACGTGGAGAAAAATGATCTTGTGCTGTGACAATGGTGGATGTCATACGGATGCACTCGATGTCTATACAGGAGGTATTGTAATTGTTGTATTACTGTAATATATTATTACTCTTGGGACTTATGGCTCACTCTGGTAGCTGGTATAAACAAATCTACTATATAAGAGAGTCGTTGGTCTGTGTTGCCATTTTTCTCGGAGATAGATAAACGGATCTTCATCAAACTTTCAGAGGTTCATCAGAGTGCCAAGGAGTGTTTTAGGCCGAAAACAATGAAAAAATATTTGAAAAAAAAAAAGTTCGTTTTTTAAAATATATATATTTTAAATCGCTCTATAGTGCCGACATCTTTTTGATTAATGACAGTTATATACAAGTACACATTCCCATAAGTAAATACAAAGCAATTACCAGACATTTGAACACAAATAATCAAGCAATTCCGGAAGCGGTCGAAGTTGGCGGTAAGGCCAACAAAGGTCTTCTTCCTGAACGTCATCATACTTAACTCAGAAACGTGATGAACGGCAGGCACATTCACGAGCATATATTCAACAAAAAGGTAAAATGATGATTTGACATTTGTGATGGATTCTGATTTGGATGCAATTGCTTTTCCATTATATGAGTATTTGCCTTCATTTCAAATATGTTAATGTTTATTTTTCGCTTGAGCAACGCCGGGTACTCCAGCTACAAGCGCTTTTATACTTTACTCGAGGTACAAATACAAATACAACTTTGTCTGGGGGGGGGGGAGGGGTGGGGGTGGGTGGGGGTGGGTGTGGGGGTGGGTGGGGGTGGGGGTGGGTGTGGGTGTGGGGGGGGTAACATAGACTATGTGGCCACGGCCTCATTCAGGGGTGTGGGGGACCTGGAGAGGGGCGTAAATTCTCTATGTAAATGTGTACCGTGTAGCGCCACCTGATGATGGTGGCAGAGGGTATTACAATTCCCTTTTTACCTGTGCAACACTGAGG
>NC_136267.1:43298452-43318452 GCF_964187855.1 Myxine glutinosa
GAATGAGTGGTAGGGGGGGGGGATAGGTGCTCTTGGGATGTGGGGAGAAATGAGTGGCAGGGGGGGGGGGGGGATAGGTGCTCTTGGGGTGTTGGGAGAAATGAGTGGTAGGGGGGGCTAGGTGCTCTTGGGGTGTGGGGAGGAATGAGTGGTAGGGGGGATATGTGATCTTGGGGTGTGGGGGGAAATGAGTGGTAGGGGGGGGATAGGTGCTCTTGGGGTGTGGGGAGGAATGAGTGGTAGGGGGGGATAGGTGCTCTTTGGGTGTGGGGAGAAATGAGTGGTAGGGGTGTGTGGAAGTGTAACTCAGTGTAACTTATTGATTGGCACTGGTAACTCATTGATTAAGACTGGTAACGAAGCAGATAGACGATTTCGTCAATGAATGCCAAGAATGTGCACGAACATGGTAATCTCTTGTCCACCTGGTCACAGCCCCAGGCTGGAGCACCCCCCTATCGTTTGGTAAATGGAACTCGCAGCAGGAGGGGAGCGAGCTGGTGCCAGGACTCGGTGCATGCATGACCTCGGGGCATTAGCGGAGAAGGGATTAGCGCGACAAGGCCCATAAAAACCAGAGCAAACTATGAGTCAAGAGACTTGTCACCAGAAGCTCTGACCTACGGAACGGAACGGAACCCTGTGAACAGCGCTGAGAGAGAGCACTCATCCTCAGAAGCCCTGCACGACGGAATGAACGCGTACCACGAGTTCGGCGCTGCAGCCGAACAAGAAGGACTATGCGGATAGAGTTAACCTGGTCCATTGAGTTAAACGATATTATTTGGTAATGGAATGAAGTGAATAACCAGTTAATAATAAAGTCATGACCTTTTGTAAAACCTGTTTCCGACCATTGGCGTCTTGAGTCTCACCCCACCACTTCCCCTACAATATGGAGGCACCGCTGGGATCAATTGGACACATACAAGACCTTTAAAGGTGAGTGTGTCTTGTTTTTGTCCAGTATGATTTACGAACTTGGGAATAGTTATGTGTATATACATGGAGGATTTGGTGTGTGGGACTTGTGATTGTCCATAGGTAATCCAAGGATGGAACGTTTTAAATGATTCAATTATTCGTGAGCTTGCGAGGATATGTACATTATACGCTGGGTATTAAAAGCCTTACTCTGGTCTGCAGGCAAATCGGCTCATGAAGTGCACCATGAGGCGATTTGTTTGCCGGTTCGGTAAGGTCCGTACACGTGTACAATCGTGTACACCCGTTTTAAATAAAAAATTTTTTTCAGTTTTCCCGCCATGTCTAAAACTCGTTCGATCAACAAATAAATTCATGACAGACAACCCCATCTCATACCGGTCCAGAATTATTATGAAAGATGGCGATTGGATGAAAATTGCATCAAATTTTTACAGGTCCATCACTAAGCCTTTGAGACATGCTTCACGGTTGAATGAAAGACAATAATTAAGTGCTTTTGTGGAAAAGCAATGGCAGACCACCCAATGTCACCACTTTCATGAGCTCAGAGAAATAATACTTCCAAATTCCACTCTGATGGCTCAATGGAAATCGGCAGCAGAATGAAAATCAACAGACAATGGAACAGCTAGCGACGAGTGTTTGTGAGTAACAACCACCCTCTGGTCGAGGCTCATAGGAAAAGTGATACTTATTGATTCGGCACGCTTACAATAGATATTAATGGCGAAGGTTGTGGTTGGTTCGATTTTGCGAAATGAACGTTCTTTGAACAAGTTTAATGGGATTTTAAAAAAAATAATGAAAAAGTATATAATTGTTTACTCTCTGAAACTGGGTATTGTATAGAACTCTGGGTATAGTTCTCAAATCACTCTGGGTTGTGCCTTGAAGAATGAATTGGAGTTGTGACAAGGTGTAGACAGATGGGAGGTTGCGATGCTGGTACTGTGGATTCTATGAGACAAAGTACAGACAAATTTTGTTTCACTTCTAAAAAAAAATTTTTGGACAAAAGTGGGTGTAAGGATGTAAGGGTGTAATGTAATGTAAGGATGTAAGGTAAAATTGAGTTATGGAATTAATTGCTTTCAACAATGCAAAGGGTGACAAGATATGGGATTGTAATGGGATTTTAATGGGATAAATATAAAAGATATTTGTTTTTGTCAAGAAAAAGTGACAATTAGCTGAGGAGTCACCGAGGCCAAACTTTAACCTTTGACGGCAGAGAAATTGTGTTCTGACAGCAGAAGACTTCCAAATAATATTTATGGCTGGATTGTTTCAAGAGAAATGACATACTATTTATTTTAATATAAAATTGCTATGAGATGAAATTATATTTTCGGTGTTGGTGTGATACTAATTACCTAGAAAAATATATCTGAAGACTTACGGACATAATTTAGGCAAAATATGGCAGAATAGTTGTTGATAGTTTAGGCACATATCAGAATGCTTGTTGATTTAAAATTTCAAAGTCAAATTTTTACACCTTCAAGTACTGATGAAATCTCCATTTTTCACATGTAGTTTTGTTGAAAAACGGATGAAGGTGAATAATTTAGGATTATTAGAAAAATTTTGATGGGTCTAACTGTGGAAAGTGTTATTAAATCATAGGTAGAGGTAACAAGGAAACTAGGTGTTACTAGGAAACAAAAGTATTCAGGTGTTACCAGGAAACAAAAGTAGACAGACAAGCAAAATGAGTATAAAGACGTTGATCAACCAAGATGTTGCATATCTTTGTTGATGTTCTGACGTTGTTTATTTCAATTATGGTCGGAATTATTAGAATTGCTATTAAATGAGAATTTTCATATTGGATGTTAAAGCAACGAAGAGTTTTATGGGATTATAAGGTCATATCGCGACATCATGGGAAGCTAATGTTAATTGTGGGATGTCAGAGGTAATGGTGTAGTTTAATGTTCACACTGTTTTGGTAAATAATGCTCGATGCAACATGATCCTAAAAAGAACCCATCCCTACATCTAAGGATCAGGAAGGGAAGGAATGGAAAATTTGAAGTATTAAAGTTACGGAACTCAAAATATCTAGGTTTGGATGTAGTCATTAAAAAATTGAGTCATTCATTGGTTTGATGATAATCCTAATATTTTGATAAATATTTGATAATAATCCTAATAATTTTAATCCTAGGAATAATATTGCTAATAGTTTGTCTGAAGGCTTTGATAAGTATTTGTCTAAAGCAAACAGCGACTTCTAAGATGACAGACGTGTGAGGTATTTGGTATCGCCAGACTAGCTTATTGGTTTAGGAATGTTTAGAGGTCATTGCAATGTGATAATTACTTGTGATCATTTGTGAAATTTCATGAACAGATATGTGAAATGGATGTAATTTGAGTGAGTATGAGAAAATTTGGTGCGGGATTCCTGGAATGTACAAGGCCGGACATGATCATTGGGAATTCAATTGAACTAATTGACTGATATGTAAATCCAATTTCAAATTTCAAGTAAATCGAATGAAAATTAAGGATTTTTGTTCGTTGTTGCAACGTTGTGCTCCAACGTTTTGGGAACATTCAAATGTTGGGTTTTGCTAACGTTTCCACAACGTCACTACAACGTTTCACTTTCGTTGTTGCAACGTTGTGCTCCAACGTTTTGGGAACATTCAAATGTTGGGTTTTGCTAACGTTTCCACAACGTCACTACAACGTTTCACTTTCGTTGTTGCAACGTTGTGCTCCAACGTTTTGGGAACATTCAAATGTTGGGTTTTGCTAACGTTTCCACAACGTCACTACAACGTTTCACTTTCGTTGTTGCAACGTTGTGCTCCAACGTTTTGGGAACATTCAAATGTTGGGTTTTGCTAACGTTTCCACAACGTCACTACAACGTTTCACTTTCGTTGTTGCAACGTTTTGCTCCAACGTTTTGGGAACATTCAAATGTTGTCGTTTGCTGACGTTTCCACAACGTCGCTACAACGTTTCACTTTCGTTGTTGCAACGTTTTGCTCCAACGTTTTGGGAACATTCAAATGGTGTGTTTTGCTGACGTTTCCACAACGTCGCTACAACGTTTCACTTTCGTTGTTGCAACGTTTTGCTCCAACGTTTTGGGAACATTCAAATGGTGTGTTTTGCTGACGTTTCCACAACGTCGCTACAACGTTTCACTTTCGTTGTTGCAACGTTTTGCTCCAACGTTTTGGGAACATTCAAATGTTGTGTTTTGCTGACGTTTCCACAACGTCGCTACAACGTTTCACTTTCGTTGTTGCAACGTTTTGCTCCAACGTTTTGGGGACACTCAAATGTTAAGTAAATCGGATAAGAATTCACGAGTTATTTAATTATTAGCGATTAATGAAGTACTTATTTAATTAATTACATTTCTTATTAAATTACAGTAATTACATTACAGTAATTACCTGAGGTAATTACAGTAATTACAGTTCCGGTAATTACAGTAATTACAGTAATCATTACAGTAATTGCAGTAATCTTATTACAGTAATTACATTACATTAACTCAGGCACCTTTTGAGTAAGGAAGCTGATATTTGGACATGACACTGACCAAGTGATGTGGCTGTCAAGGAAAATTTTGATTTATTGATTAATCATTTAATAAATTAACTCGTTGATTTATAAATGACTTATTTAATTAAAAGTCCTCAGAGATACATCTTTGGATGAAATACTTGCAGATTGGTTATGCTATGAGCCAATTGATTAAGGAAAATATTTTGTGATGGCCATATTCGTGGCAACTCAGTTAGTGCCACTGCACCTTTAAAATGCATCCCTGCGTTCATTTTTCGATCGATTGAGTTGAAATTTTGAACAATCGGATCTGGACTGTCGTTATTAACGACTCTAGCACGCACCCGTCCAATCAGGATGGAGCGGTATGGTCCCCGGATTATCACTGCCCGCAGTTTTAATTAGTTTTACTTTTTCTCTTGGTCATATAATTTTGAAGACATGCATGTCATGATATAGGAAATGTTTGTTCTGTTGAACGGAATAAATGTTGTTTATTTGTGTGGGTGTGTATTTTTTGTGTATTTTGGATATATTTTCACGACTAATTCCAGTTAACATCCTGCAAAATTTGCTCGTTTGCTGGCCGAGTCGAAATTGCGTTGAGTTCCTATGGCATGCGCCATTAAAAGTGCTGTGTAATGGTTGAGCTCCCTTTATTTCGTTTTGGTCATGCGGATGAGCAGACAAAGTGACGAATGCTGCGGCTGGAGCAGTAGAAGCGATGTTTTTAATTGAAACGATGTAATGAGTAATTAAAAGTGGGAGGGGGCAACACCACGCATACCTCTTTTAAGGTGTGTATAAACCCTGGAATAAACGTGGGAGGGGGCAACACCATGCATACCTCTTTTAAGGTGTGTATAAACCCTGGAATATTTCAGCAATCAATACAATGCTGAAACTATGTAAATTAAGATAATGAGTAATTTAATGAGTAATTTAATGAGTAATTTAATGAGTAATTTAATAAGTAATTTAATGAGTAATTTAATGAGTAATTTAATGAGTAATTTAATAAGTAATTTAATGAGTAATTTAATGAGTAATTTAATGAGTAATTTAATGAGTAATTTAATGAGTAATTTAATGAGTAATTTAATAAGTAATTTAATGAGTAATTTAATGAGTAATTTAATGAGTAATTTAATGAGTAATTTAATGAGTAATTTAATGAGTAATTTAATGAGTAATCTAATGAGGAATTTAATGAGGAATTAAAAGTGGGAGGGGGCAACACCACGCATACCTCTTTTAAGGTGTGTATAAACCCTGGAATAAACGTGGGAGGGGGCAACACCACGCATACCTCTTTTAAGGTGTGTATAAACCCTGGAATATTTCAGCAATCGATACGATGCTGAAATGATGTAATTTACTGTGTAAGATGGTCGACCTTGGGTTTGTTTGGGTTTTGTTGTTTATTTTTGTGGGTGTGTATTTTTGTGTATTTTGGATATATTTTCACGACTAATTCCAGTTAACATCCTGCAAAATTTGCTCGTTTTCTGGCCGAGTCGAAATTGCGTTGAGTTCCTATGGCATGCGCCATTAAAAGTGCTGTGTAATGGTTGAGCTCCCTTTATTTCGTTTTGGTCACGCGGATGAGCAGACAAAATGACGAATGCTGCGGCTGGAGCAGTGGAAGCGATTTTTTAATTGTTCAATGATTATTCGATATTGTTATGACATTGTCAATAGGTATACTAAGTGGCCATGAGGTAGCCGGTTGCTATGTACAGTTTTATTCTATTGTTGATTATACCACATAGCTGTGGTGATAAAGGAAATGTTCGTTTTAAATAGATGATTATGATAGGACCATGACTATAAAATCATGATGATTATTATGAATGATATCATAGGGTTCAAATGCAGAATGATTGCATGAACTTGGGAAAGAACTTTCAAGCCCTATGGGATAAATTGGGTGTTACAAGCGATGGAGTTTCAAAATTTAGCATGATTGAAGGAATTTTACAGTCTTATTTCAGGAGTTTTACGAAATTTATATTGCCAAGAGATTTTGGGTACTATTAAAAGAAAAATGATGAGATATTTTTCCCAATGAACTTTAATATCTGCCATCCATTTTGGCTGTCTCACGAATGAAGGATGAGTTGCCTTTAGTGGTTGCAAAGAAAATTTGTGGAGACCAGGCAAAATGGGGAAATATGTCAGATATGACCCTAGGACAGGACGGTGATTCATCAATTGACATGAGGTATGAACCAGAGGTGACGACCGATGAGATTCGATCTCAGTCAATGGATGGACCTGTCCTGACATCATTGGGGAAAGGGCTTATGCAAGGAGTCATCCAAAATGATTAATTTGATTTATTGATGAATATTGATGAATTAATTGAAATTGAATAATTGATTGAATTGTTGATTGATTGAATCTAATTGAATAAATTTAATCGAATAAATTTAACTGAATAAATTGAACTGAATAAATTGAATTGAATATATTGATTGTTTGATTGATGAAAATGCAGTCTCAAGAAAGAAGCTTTGATATCTTTGTGAGATATTATCAATGTGAAGACAACCTTGGAAAATTGAGCAAGGTGGTGAGTTTATATATATAGATATATATGTGCGGTTACCATTGTGTGATTTCCCCTTCAACAGAGCGGACACCTGAGGATTCACCCATTTCATACTGACCCTCTGGCTCATCTGCAAATACTGATCTATGAGATTGGATTGTGCAAAAGCCACAGGTGAGAAAGATTCTCTGGAAATCACCGTTTGAACAGGTGGAGAGATCCTTCCTGGAGGTACGAGTGAAGCTTCAGAGGAACAAACTACAACACATCCAACGCTACTTTGATAAAAGGCAGAATGGGAAATGGAGCCTGCAAGAATACACAAGGACAACCAGAGATTCCACAAAAAGGTACTTGTACACATCATATGTACGACCGTTATGCTGCCGAAGCTATAAGGCAGGTCGAGAATTGGTATTTGTGGACAAAGGGACATGATGAGGAGTTTCCAAGAGATGGTACATTTGAGCGAAGTCGATTGGAAAGATTGGAACAAAGATTGAAAGCCAGGAAGAGACAGAATCTAACGGTAGACTGGCTTGCATTCCATCTTTGGGACGGTGAATCCAGACAACGGGAACAGCAAGAACGGATAACGGATCTAGAACTTAAAATAAAAAGGATACAGGATACAGTGGAGGAGACAAATGCACAACTGCCCTCGAAATTAGGAATGAAAGGGACAGTTGTCCCATCTGATTTCCAGTTGTCTCCCCAAAAAGGACGGTACAGAGAATTTTTTCGTGTTTCGGGAGATAACGAGAGATTGCAGTGGCAACTCAGGGATGTAGAGATGCAGCCCAGCAATACAAGTGCACAGGTGCACAGACCAGGCAACGACAGAAACCGGTGTTTCAAGTGTGGACGGATGGGACATTGGAAAAGAGGATGTCCGTATACCAAAAGGAAGACAAGTTCATAGGGTAAACTAAGATCAAGGGTACCAGTGCTGACCGATACCTCAGACAATGATTAGGCCTTCATTGCGGCAGGTCCCAAATGACGATTGACCTCAACAGATTAGATTACTGGACAAACATGAATAACTGTCGATGATTCTTGTGTCTGAAAAGGTTTTCGGAGCAAGAATTATTCATTTTTTCTTTTGCTTGTAAGCAAATTAGTAATTAATTGATCAAATGCCGAAATTGGATCTTTTATGTTGGGCACAAAATTTTAAATTTACAAAGTTGGAACAATTGCTTTGCAAATTTTTGAAACCAAGTGACAAGAGTCACATGATGATCAGGTGGGAATTTCGGACTAGTGTTCCGCATGATTGATAGGTCAGTGGTCGACTGACATGCAAATGGGTGTGTAGTCAAATTTGGATAAATTATGGTGGGAACTGAAAGGGTAATTTCAATGTGACATCATAGGGGTTTTCTAAAAAATAAACTTTTTGGTCCATTTGCGTATTAGCATTTATAAAATTGAAGGACAAATTTTATGAAAATGAAATAAAACTGACACCCAACCTGATCTGTAAATAATGGTTCCAACGCAAACAAATATGCATAATGCATGCGTGTGTGTGTGTTTTGTGTATCAATGTTTGTGTTTGTTGTTTTTGTTTTTGGGTATCAATCTTACAAGATTGTTGACACCGACAGTGTGCCTTGTCTGAAAAAAAAAAAATAGATAGTTCCATGGGGAAGGGATCGCATATCGAGAGAATTCATAAAAATAAAAAAATAAAAATAGAAATATAATTAGATTATGAAAATTATCACTTTTGTCAAGGGAGATGGAGAATAAAGATTTGATTTGCTGAGTTATGAGCAGCTATTCATTAATAGTAAAAAATTGGAAGTAATCTTGGGATTCCATTGTGATCGAATTTATATGAGAATCAAAGCTATTTATGGATATGAGCTTCATAAAAATGTGGGAGTACAAAATTAGCCAAATTTTGGAGAGGTCTTACACTGACTTCCCAGAGTACTCTGCTCATGGATTTTTATATATATAAACTTGAATTTTATCAGCATATAAATTGTGCTGTATGTATGGATGTGGTTTAGGCATAGATGATATGGGAAAATAGTAAAGAAAATTTTGCTGGTTTGAACTATTGTGGGTTTTCAGTTCTGGAGTTCAAACAAAGTCACTGGTTAACAGATGAGAAAGGATAGTAAATAAATTATTCGATGCTGGGCAAATTAAGTACGATATTACTAAGACTTATGAGAGCTATTGTTCTTCCTTACAGCAGTGGAAAATTATTGGAAAAAATTAGATCCAACATAATGAATCTATAAAAGAATGTGATAGGGATAATATCCTCAATTTGTACTAATTATTTGATTGTGGGTAAAGGAATTAATTTATCGTAGTGGATTGTTAACAGCAGCCTGAAAATGTCCTGAGAGTGTGCATCCATGTAATCAGAAATCCCAGATTTGTTTTTACAAACAACATTTTGGTAGAGGTCTTGTGTGGACGAGCACTTGTGTGGACGTAAAGAACGGTACTGCATGCTGGCAGCCACTTTTGCGGCCAGCTAGGCCAAACAAATTGAGAGGAAATTGTAGTTAAATACGTAAGTTACACATGGCTATTTGTAAAAAGGAAATTTGTTGAGATGGGAAACATTTTTCGAAGGTTTATTAAAGTGTTATAATATGACATGTGGCAAGGCAAACTATTGGATGGGAAAATTAGATCTGGCTATAGAATAAATTTATTGACCCCTTGAAGTTAATTCTTCGAATCATTGTTTCACTGGCATTTTTTGTTCAAATTGGAAATAGTTTGGTAGAGCTTTGGTTAAAACCTTTGGTTGCGGTATCTTGGAACGAAATGATAAACCATAGGAGATTGATAAGAATAGAAACAAATATGGACCCAAAATAGAAAGTTGGATTCATGCCTCTCATTGCAAGCAAGCACATGGGGCTAAGGTGGACGATCCCACAGAAAATGAGGCTGCACCTAGCAGCCCAGCAGAACATTCAGTGGCAGATAAATGATAGTCGTGATTTACAGTCATTTGAATTACATTTTAACACCCCTTGCATTGATAAACATTACATTTTCAACATGTGATATTCCTACTTGGGATAGTGACATTTATTTGCCTACATGACATACAATTACCTGCTGATATTAATACAACATGAGTGAAAAATGTATCACAACTACACTCATGATCAGGGGATTGAGTTCAACCCCGGGAGATAGGGGGATAAGGGTAAGACAAATAATCTGATTTATGTTACATATTAAGGGATTTTCTTTATTTACCTTTTAGGAAGCTTGTTAGTTTGGTATATAATGTTGAATGTCATCGACATATAATTATGTCATAGGTATGAATATATACAAGGAGTAGCAAACTTGTTTGTTGGGTTAGTAGTTATATTGGCAATTGTTTTAGTGGTGGCTTGCTTGAAAGCCTTAGTGACGGTGTGTTTGAATAAGGTAACCAACAACACGATGATAACGCATGAAGTGACAAATGAGGAAAGAAATGTGGAACCAGAAAAGGAAGACTTTTATGGCGACATAATTACTGAGATTAAAAGATTAAATCAAGTGATGTTGCAAATGAATACAGTAGAATTAAGATAATGGCATAACGACAATGTTATGAGTTGTGTAAATTACAATATCAGTGAACTCATATCACCACGATATCACCATATCACCACTGTTAGAAAAAAAAAGGAGGGAAAAGAAAAAGTGGAGAGGAATTATGGTAATAATACATTATGCTTAATTTGTTGGTTTGGGAAAATTGTTGTTGGGAATTAGATATTCCCGTTTGTGATTGTAATCATATACAATTTATTTTCTTAGAGTAGTGCTAAAATACCTGCATGAGTTAATTTTTGAACTATATTAACCTGAAAGCAATTGTGGATGCTATTCTTAGTTTAGTAGTGAAATACATACCTGATTGAATATTATTTGTGTGACGCATATAAATGAATATAACTTTTTGAATGTTGTAAGGGAAAACAACAAATTGTTGAATGTGAAACTGTCGGAAGATATACATGATTATGCTGATTTCATGGTAAGATGTACCCTATCTGATTCAGTGTGTGTGGAAAGCAGATTCAGATGTGACTGAGCATAAGGATAAGACGAGATCACATTTGAAGGGGGGTGCTAACGGAAGTGGGAAGAAGTTCGAAAAAGAAAATTTGTGGCTAAAATGAAGTTAATCGCGGCATACACCCTCTTTCTCAAAGAATGATGAAGACATTCTCCCGTGTAACTTGGAGATGGATGCTTACCTTCACCAAGGAAATTTATGTGACCATTTGCCTGGATCACACTGCAACATATGAAAGGAAGGTGATCACTTACTCTTGTTTGAAGGCTTCGAACATTCATCACATCAGAAGTTGCAGGACAACGACATTTTACCTGCAACCTCTGTGAAATGCGGGGACATATGTTATTACTTCACCAACTTCCGGGGAACCAGCATGGAGCTGCAAACAAACGGCTGTGCCCTTGTCACAACAGCTGTGCGCGATTCTGCTGGTTGCTCCTGGTATGGACCATGAATGACCTGAACACCATGGTCCCAACATCATTGTGGATGCATCCGGCATCCCTGTTCCACATCTTGCTGGCCAATCAACGTCACACCAATACTTGCTGCCCACTCACAATGAGGGAGGAGGCAAGTCGACTACAACTGGGTGAAGGCCTTGTTCAGGAATTACTATGGTTTACAGCAAAAAGTGGCAAGAATGCTACAAGGAGAGCAGGGTCAGTCTATGACTCCGCAATGTTACCACAACAGCGAAATCCTACACGAAGTAGTGCAGGAGCTATGAAGACATTAGGAGAAAATGTTTCATACCTGGATTCAAACACAAGTGATCAGCCCTTCCTTTCAAACAAAGTCAACATTTGTGTGGAGGCAAACGTTTTTGCCAGATGGTGCAGATGCTTTACAAAACTTGAAAATGAAGTGAAATTGTTGTATCTTGGTGATGGTGAAGTGTTGTTTTGAAAATATATTTGTGATGCAAATGCAATAGATTGAACAATATGGAAGGAGTCAATGACCAACGAAATGTTTTGTGATTCTTGCAGGATGACAGTGTATGCCTAAGGGAATTTGATTACCAAAGTTATGATTATTTACTTATACTTGTAATGATGTTTACTTGCAGTGATTGATTATTTACTTATACTTGTAATGATGTTTACTTGCAGTGATTGATTATTTACTTATACTTGTAATGATGTTTACTTGTAGTGATTGATTATTTACTTATACTTGTAATGATGTTTACTTGCAGTGATTGATTATTTACTTATACTTGTAATGATGTTTACTTGTAGTGATTGATTGTTTACTTATATTGATGTTTAGATTAATGGTTAATATAAACAAAAACAAAAAGATGAGGGAATTGTGGAAGTGTAACTCAGTGTAACTTATTGATTGGCACTGGTAACTCATTGATTAAGACTGGTAACGAAGCAGATAGACGATTTCGTAAATGAATGCCAAGAATGTGCACGAACATGGTAATCTCTTGTCCACCTGGTCACAGCCCCAGGCTGGAGCACCCCCCTATCGTTTGGTAAATGGAACTCGCAGCAGGAGGGGAGCGAGCTGGTGCCAGGACTCGGTGCATGCATGACCTCGGGGCATTAGCGGAGAAGGGATTAGCGCGACAAGGCCCATAAAAACCAGAGCAAACTATGAGTCAAGAGACTTGTCACCAGAAGCTCTGACCTACGGAACGGAACGGAACCCTGTGAACAGCGCTGAGAGAGAGCACTCATCCTCAGAAGCCCTGCACGACGGAATGAACGCGTACCACGAGTTCGGCGCTGCAGCCGAACAAGAAGGACTATGCGGATAGAGTTAACCTGGTCCATTGAGTTAAACGATATTATTTGGTAATGGAATGAAGTGAATAACCAGTTAATAATAAAGTCATGACCTTTTGTAAAACCTGTTTCCGACCATTGGCGTCTTGAGTCTCACCCCACCACTTCCCCTACAGGTGGATAGGTGATCTTGGGGTGTGGGGAGAAATGAGTGGTAGGGGGGGATAGGTGCTCTTGGGGTGTGGGGGGAAATGAGTGGTGGGGGGGGGGGGGGGTATAGGTGGTTTTGGGGTGTGGGGAGAAATGAGTGGTAGGGGGGATATGTGATCTTGGGGTGTGGGGAGAAATGAGTGGTGGGGGGGGGGGGGGGTATAGGTGATCTTGGGGTGTGGGGGGAAATGAGTGGTAGGGGGGGATAGGTGCTCTTGGGGTGTGGGGAGGAATGAGTGGTAGGGGGGGATAGGTGCTCTTGGGGTGTGGAGGGAAATGAGTGGTAGGGGTGGATAGGTGATCTTGGGGTGTGGGGAGAAATGAGTGGTAGGGGGGGATAGGTGCTCTTGGGGTGTGGGGGGAAATGAGTGGTAGGGGAGGATAGGTGATCTTGGGGTGTGGGAAGAAATGAGTGGTAGGGGGGGGATAGGTGCTCTTGGGGTGTGGGGGGAAATGAGTGGTAGGGGAGGATAGGTGATCTCGGGGTGTGGGGAGAAATGAGTGGTAGGGGGGATAGGTGCTCTTGGGGTGTGGGGGGAAATGAGTGGTAGGGGAGGATAGGTGATCTTGGGGTGTGAAGTGAAATGAGTGGCAGGGGGGGATAGGTGCTCTTGGGGTGTGCGGGGAAATGAGAGGTAGGGGAGGATAGGTGATCTTTGGGTGTGGGGAGGAATGAGTGGTAGGGGGGGATAGGTGCTCTTGGGGTGTGGGGAGGAATGAGTGGTAGGGGAGAATGTGGGCTCTTGGGGTGTGGTAAGGAATGAGCGATAGAGGAGGATGTGGGCTTTTGGGGTGTGGTAAGGAACGAGCGGTGGGGGAGGATGTGGGCTCTTGGGGTGTGGTAAGGAACGAGCGGTAGGGGAGGATGTGGGCTCTTCGGGTGTGGTAAGGAATGAGCGATGGAGGAGGATGTGGGCTCTTGGGATGTGGTAAGGAACGAGCAGTAAGGGAGTATGTGGGCTCTTCGGGTGTGGTAAGAAATGAGCGATAGGGGGGGATGTGCGCTCCTGGGGTGTGGTAAGGAACGAGCAGTAAGGGAGGATGTGGGCTCTTCGGGTGTGGTAAGGAATGAGCGATAGGGGAGGATGTGGGCTCTTGGGGTGTGGTAAAGAACGAGCGGTAGGGGAGGATGTGGGCTTTTGGGGTGTGGTAAGGAACGAGCAGTAGGGGAGGATGTGGGCTCTTGGGGTGTGGTAAGGAACGAGCGGTAGGGGAGGATGTGGGCTCTTCGGGTGTGGTAAGGAATGAGCGGTAGGGGAGGATGTGGGCTTTTGGGGTGTGGTAGGGAATGAGCGGTAGGGGAGGATGTGGGCTCTTGGGGTGTGGTAAGGAACGAGCAGTAAGGGAGGATGTGGGCTCTTCGAGTGTGGTAAGGAATGAGCGATAGGGGAGGATGTGGGCTCTTCGAGTGTGGTAAGGAATGAGCGATAGGGGAGGATGTGGGCTCTTGGGGTGTGGTAAGGAACGAGCGGTAGGGGAGGATGTGGGCTCTTGGGGTGTGGTAAGGAACGAGCGGTAGGGGAGAGTGTGGGCTCTTGGGGTGTGGTAAGGAACGAGTGATGGAGGAGGATGTGGGCTCATGGGGTGTGGTAAGGAACGAGCGATAGGGGGGGATGTGGGCTCTTGGGGTGTGGTAAGGAACGAGCGGTAAAGGGAGGATGTGGGCTGTTGGGGTGTGGTAAGGAACGAGCAGTAAGGGAGGATGTGGGCTCTTCGAGTGTGGTAAGGAATGAGTGATAGGGGAGGATGTGGGCTCTTCGAGTGTGGTAAGGAATGAGCGATAGGGGAGGATGTGGGCTCTTGGGGTGTGGTAAGGAATGAGCGATAGGGGAGGATGTGGGCTCTTGGGGTGTGGTAAGGAACGAGCGGTAGGGGAGGATGTGCGCTCCTGGGGTGTGGTAAGGAACGAGCGGTAGGGGAGGTTGTGGGCTCTTGGGGTGTGGTAAGGAATGAGCGGTAGGGGAGGTTGTGGGCTCATGGGGTGTGGTAAGGAACGAGCGATAGGGGAGGATGTGGGCTCTTGGGGTGTGGTAAGGAACGAGCGGTAGGGGAGGATGTGCGCTCCTGGGGTGTGGTAAGGAACGAGCGGTAGGGGAGGTTGTGGGCTCTTGGGGTGTGGTAAGGAACGAGCGGTAGGGGAGGTTATGGGCTCTTGGGGTGTGGTAAGGAACGAGCGATGGAGGAGGATGTGGGCTCATGGGGTGTGGTAAGGAACGAGCGGTAGGGGAGGATGCATGAGGTAGACAAGATGGAAACCGAAGCAAACTCTCAGGAAGGAAAAACTGCAAATTTGGAATGAGGTGGGCTTGGGGTGGGAGGAGGGGGGCAGCGAGGGAGGGGGGGGGGGTGTTAGCTAACGGCAGTGAAAAAAAAAGAAGAGATTTTGGGTGAGAGATGAATTGAGATGGTGATGAACAGCTGTCTTGAAGACCTGAAGGGAAGAATTAGATTGAAGAGAATATGGAAGTTGATTGCACAGGTCCAAAAAAAACAGGAATGAATGAATGGAGGTGAGCAATGGTCCAGGATTTAGGTAGATTAACCAGAAGAGGGTTTATGGTGTGAATCGTTCCCCCCTGCAAAAACCTGGGTAGACAAAGCATATAAATATCAGAAAGAAGGTGATACAAGACAGAAACCATCGACATGTCCGCAATGGGAAAGGATAGGCCCATCGACTCAGCTTTATCGTGGGAGAGTCTTGAAGGTCTTGCTTGGTTCCCATGGCGTCAAGCTGAACAAGATGTGTTGATGTCTGTGATGCAAATGGTCTTTTAAACATAATTTTCAGCATTTAGATGAAAGAGTGTCAATTCCTAAATTTTCAATCTACAATTGTTCTGTTCCTGAATGCAAATCGGATTCACAGCAATGGAGGGAGGATGTATGACAATTATCCGTGGATGAGAAAAGTTGGGTTCATACCATTTCCTGCTCATACAATTAGCTAGCTGCAGCAGTGGATAAAACACACACGCCCACACAAACGGACGCTTCACGTTTCACCAATAGATGCAAAAATCGAGTATAATTTCTCTCTGGGCACGTCAAACAAAAAATAAATAAATAAATACATTTATAATGGCACTCCAAGCCGACACAACTCCCACCTTCCTCCTAAACACGATTAAGAGTAAATATCATCATTTTAAACTTACCTTATGCATCAACAAACCCCAAATATGATATTCTCATGGGTGTGAAGAAGCACGAAAGTTTGGTTAGACCACACCCGTCTATGAACCTTCAGGGCCTTTCCCAACCCACATGGTTGTGAGTGTTTGCAGTATGGGCTGCAAGTGAGTTGATCAGAAAATTCTCCAAATCTTTTGTTGTGCAGATGCCCTCCCCCTTCTTGCAGGTACATTTCCAAGTATTTTAGGCTTCTTGAAAAGTGATGCGAGCCGTTTCATGCTGCAATCATTATCTGGCACATATGAGACATGTCCAGGCCGCCCAGATCAACTACCTTAACGGGGGTTTCTGCGCATGTGCACCGGGCAATCTGGGGTGGATTACCTCATTTTTGAAAGTCACATATGGGAGCACAGGAAGAGCAGGAGCCATTTGTGGGGAAGTTTGTCATGACTACGTCCAAAAAGGAGGAATTTAAATTGGGAGAAAACAGACTCAGATAGTTCACAGATTGAGTCAGTGTAATCACAGAAGTCCTTTGCAGAAGTGCCATGAGAGAAACCAACAACTGGGCTCTGTCCCGCAAATATTCCTACAGGTCGCACAACATCTGCCTGCAACCCTCTTCTGGTGAAACTGCCAAAATCAAGACTCTCTGCTCACCTTCACTCCTCTCTTCTCCCACCTCTGGAACAAACTCCCTCACTCTCTTCAATCCCACTCCACCCTCCAGGTCTTTAAAACTGCTGTTCACCACCATCTCTTATCTTCGCCCATCCAAAACCTTGATCTTTTCTACCCCCGCTAATTTCGGTCCCCTTGTGTTTTATACCTCTCTCCCCCCCCCCCCCCCTCCCCCTCCCACGCCTCCTGCCCCCAAGCCCTCTCCCTCCCACACTTCTCCCTGCTCTCAAATGTTGTGGTTGTGTGCTTCCCCTTCTCTCCCCATCTTGTCTTCCGCTCCCTCTTTTTGTATGTTTTGTTTGTCTGGTTGATTTGTTTGTGAAATAAATGTTAGCTCTTTCACGAGCCTCGATTCTGTATACAAAACAAAAAAAAAAACCAAAAAAAAAACACCCAGCCAAGTTTCATGGTGACAACTGACATTGCCAGGAAGAGAGAGTTGGGATGAGCAGTTAAAAGTTGGTCGATGCTGTGAGAAAGAGAGAGAAGCGGATGGAGTCATCACTGTTTGGAAGACCGTACAACACCCAGACAAATGTTGCTGATGTTTCAAATACAGTCTGTGACGGCTGGTTTGCATCATTTTTCTGGAAGAGCGTTTGTGCTGCTGATGCAGTGCCCCAATTACCAGAGAGCTGGTACTCAATTTGCCGACCTCTGAAGGATGACAGGCTGAGTCAACCCCCCCCCCCCCGGCGTTAATTCAACGATCGACTGGGATTCGATCTCAGGATCCTAGGATCCCAAGGCAGCACCCGAACTGTTAACAGATGGGAAGTGATGGCCAAATCTACTTCTGGGGGGTTGGAGGTGTAAGATCACTACAAGAACAGTAAGAAATTGAGATATTGATGTAAAGTGCAACTCTGCCACCAGGATGAGGTTCATGCCTATCCAATCGGAGGAGATAATAGCTGGGGAGAGACATTAAGGAGTCAGGAACATCTTGTGGGACTAAGGATTCTGTTAAACAGATGATGTCCAGTTTATCAGCAGCGGTCTGTCTTGAGGGAACTGTTAGGTTGGAGCGGAGACCTCTGATGTTTGAGGTCCACACAGTTTGGGACAAGGGCGGAGGTATTGGGAGGGTGCAGGATGGGGGGGGGGGGGGCGGGTGACAGGGAGGCTTTCAGGTACAGGTTGAGGGGAAGCTTTGAAAGTGTGGGATGAGGAGAGATGCAGAAAGAGGGCATATGAAGCTTTAAGGGGCTGGCATGAAGAGGGATCCTGAAAGAGGGAACATGTAGTGGAGGGATGCCGAGGAAGGGGGGAAGAGGTGGGCTTGCAAGGACATGGGCATGTCAGAGATGTGGGGACGGGTACTGACACTATTAAAGGACATGAAGGATTGATCGTCATGATTGTCATAATTGTCATGAGCAGCCAACTATTGCAAACTGGACTTCTCAAGATCCCCAGAATGGAATTATGGAAATAAAGATCATGGGATGTGTGGTAAGAATTTTTGTTGAAGGCATGGAGAAAGTTGGTGCTGTAGGAGGGCTGATGGACCAAGCGCTTAGCCGACAGACAGTTTTGGAAAATAATCCTTGTGAAGAAGAAGAAGAAGAGGTGGAAGAAGAAGAGGAATAAATTATCATGAAGAAGAAGAACACATTGGGTACTCCTGATACAGAAGCAAGGAAAGCGAAACATTTAACGTTTTTTGAAAAATATTAAACAACAAAAAAAGATTCAATGGAGATTGAGTTTGGAGATATTTAGAAATGGGAGAGATGAACAATGAGGAAGAGGAAGAAGTAAAGGCAGAAGGAAATTGTGTCAGAATGAGTTTGTTTTGGAGTGAAAATCTTGTTTTTGTTTGTTTTTCATTTATTGAAGCGATGAGGGAAAACAGGACATTGTTGAGGAGGTAAAAATTAGAATATTTGGGAAGGAAGAAGCTGAACGAGAACCACAGAGACAGATTTTCCACGGCGGCTATCCGAGGAGTAGGCCTTGAACAACACAAAAACAAAATTCGACAAATACAGCACGACAAGGTACAATTCAACACGGAAAATTGGATGAAAACACAAACAGTAACACAGGGACGAAAATATAACAGAAAAAAACACAATGGATCCGGTTTGGTAAACCTCGCCCTGATGAGGTAGTGAAGCGAAAAGTGAGGTTAAGCATTCAGGTACGTACGTACGTGTGTGCCGTGTCTGCATTTTAAAAATTCATTTTCTCGGCAAACGTTGGTCCGATTGACATGAAAATTTCACCATAGGAGGGCCTCCTCCTGTAGAATATGTTAGTGAATATTATAACGTCATAGATCACGTGGTACAGGCGCCATCTTGGAAAAACGTTACACCTCTATCTCCCAAACCACTTTATAGGGAAAAAAATGGAAACATGGCTCATCGTCAAGTACTCACCATGGGGAATAACATATGTTGATGATGTCATCGGTGCCTTAATTATGATGTCATAATTCGACAAGTACAACACTTGATCTGATCAGTATGAAAAAAAAAATTCCTCTGCAACTGTTAGTCGGATTGGCACGAATTTTTCAGAATATGAGCGGCTCCTCCAGTGGTATTTTTAAAATGATAATTATGACGTCATATGTCACGTGGTACAAGCGCCATCTTGGAAAAATCGAAAAAAGGTTGCACCTGCATATCTCCGAAACCGCTCCATGGAAAAAAACTGAAACATGGCTCATTGTCAAGTACTCCGCTTGGGGAATAAGATATGTTAATGATGATGTTATCGGTACTTTAATTATGACATCATAATTCGACAAGCACAACGCTTGATTCGATCAGTATGAATTTTTTTCTCTGCAATTCTTGGTCCGATTGACACGAAATTTTCACCCAAGGAGGGCCTCCTCCTGTAGAATATTTTAATGATTATCATGACGTCATAGGTCACGTGGTACAGGCGCCATCTTGGAAAAACGTCGCACCTTTATATCTCTGAAACCACTCCATGGAAAAAATTGAGACCTGGCTGATTGTCACCAACTCCACATGCGGAATAAGATATGTTAATGATGGTCATCGGTGCCTTCGTTATGACGTCATAATTCGACAAATACAACACTTATCCATCCCATCATTATTTTAAAAAATTCAGCAACTGTTGGTCTGATAGAAACGAAGTTTTC
>NC_136267.1:43323452-43368433 GCF_964187855.1 Myxine glutinosa
TCTCGACTCTGGACAAGTTTCTGCTCCACTCAACTCTGGACAAGTTTCTGCTCCTCTCAACGAGTTTATGCTCCTCTCAACTCTGGACAAGTTTTTGCTCCTCTCAACTCTGAACAAGTTTGTGCTCCTCTCAACTCTGGACAAGTTTGTGCTCCTCTCAACTCTGGACAAGTTTGTGCTCCTCTCAACTCTGGACAAGTTTCTGCTCCTCTCAACTCTGGACAAGTTTATGCTCCTCTCAACTCTGGACGAGTTTATGCTCCTCTCAACTCTGGACAAGTTTCTGCTCCTCTCAACTCTGGACAAGTTTATGCTCCTCTCAACTCTGGACAAGTTTATGCTCCTCTCAATTCTGGACAAGTTTCTGCTCCTCTCAACTCTGGACAAGTTTGTGCTCCTCTCAACTCTGGACAAGTTTCTGCTCCTCTCAACTCTGGACAAGTTTCTGCTCCTCTCAACTCTGTTTTCTACCGTATATTCTCTAACATTGCTTCCCACACTCTCTCAGTCCTCCGACCTTCCACAGCAACTCAAGCATGCACCTGTTGTTCCACTAATCCTCTCCTGGTTAAACTTCCAAAATCCAGGCTGCATCGCACGTCAACTCTTTTATTCCTCACTTTTCCCATCTATGGAACTGCCTTCCAGAGGCTGTTCTGTCTCAATCTCCCATCCTGCAATTCAAACAGGCAGTGCACCGCCACCACAGGTCATCCTACATCCTCATCCATAATCTTTATTACTCCGATTAACCTTTCCTAACCATATTTAAGCACTTACAAGAGCCTAGATCTTGTATCCAAAAAAAATAAAATATCCTACTTGCTCATTTCAGTGTATGTGTGTATTGTGTGTCTGTCTCTCTTTCTTTCTTTTTTTTCTCTCTCTCTCTCTCTCTGTCTCTCTCTCCTCCTTTCTGTTATCCCCTTGCCGGTTTTTCCCAATTGTTGCCCCACTACCACACTCTCAATTTATCCTTGTTGGACCTGCCCTCGTGGGAAGAAAAAAAAAAAGCAGGTGGGGTTTACCAAACACGTTGGCATCAGCACACCGATTCCACCATTTCCTTGGTGATTCCATCTGGCACATGAGCAAGGTTGCTTTGGAAAGCTACGCTAAATAATCCACAGGGTTTTACACAATAAATCTGTGAAATCCAACCTAAGAGAGCAAAATCCTACACCGCGTTAGTAACTGATGTCTTCCTCTACATTCAAATTGACCCTAAGCTGACCGTTCGGGTCAACTTGTTTGCCCAGGAACTTTTGGTTGCCCTTCGAATAACTCTCCTTTCACTTGACCTCGTTTGGGTAATTACGTGTGTACAAATCCAGACCAATTTGGCTCAATTGGCCTTTCATCCCTCAGGTGTTGCTGGTTTTCACACACATGATACAATCAGTGAAAATCGGTTTGATGTGTTAAAAAAAAAATTCATCTTGGTCAAAAAAAACAAACAAACTAGAACGTTATTCGGTAAAGCGCATACCTCCGCCAGGCTGAACAGTTTATGTTTTGTATCCCACTGATAGGCCGGATCAGGATCCGGACCTGAACCAAAATCGAATCGGCTTCTTCTCGTCACCTAACCAACTCATCCACCAAGTTTTGTCATAACTCATCCACAATGTTTTTTGAGATATCATGCTATGTATCGTTTTTAGTCCCATCTCTCAATGGTGAAGAATCATTTAAAAATTCTAGTCTCCAGATCCTTATTCGGATCGTCACCAAAATCTAATAACGTTCAATCAACCTAATAACGATTTTGGACACCTAACCTGTCCACCAAGTTTCGTCCGAATCCCTCCACAACTTTTTGAGATATCCTGTTCACAGACAGACAGGGGTGAAAACATAACCTCCGTTCACCTGTAGTGGCGGAAGTAACAAATTGGTTCTGGACTGTATCGGGCTCAGTGCATCTCGTTAACAAGGAAGATCTATGAGGATTGTTTGCAGAGATCTAGGGCTGAGAGATATTGTACATCCATCACATTCAGGATGAAGACATGAGAAGACATGGGTGCAGCTTTACCTGAATCACAAAGACATTAGTATAGACAAAGGTATGTACGATTTCAACCATGGATAACTTGAGGTGTGTATTAAAAACTAGATACATTTTTAGAATTATTTTTTAGCAAAGGTAGTTTATTTAATTTGGTATAAAAGTGAGGAGGAGGAAAGATGTAACCAAATAAATAGACAGCGATAGATACTGTGGGCATGTCAATAGCAAGAACAATGTGTTCTGGGGCACACAAGCCCCAGACGAGGTGCTTCAGAGGCCCTTGCACTCTGTGAAATGCACGGCCTGGGTGGCCATCTCAAAACATGGCATAATCGGACCGTTTTGGTTTGAAGACGCAGACGAGGAGGCAGTCACTGTCACAAAGGAGCGTTACATTGTGGTGCTCAACAAGTTCTGGAGGGGACTTGGGAGACGTCGTGGCGTGAATCGAGATGTGCAATGGTTCCAACAAGATGGGGCAACTCCACATACAGCCAACATCACGATGGAGTGGCTGGACCACCGATTCCCTGATCGGCTGATCAGCGGGCGCCGCGAACCCGAGTGGTCTCCGCATTCACCCGATCTGAACCCCCCAGATTTTTATCTCTGGGGATTCTTGAAGGACCACGTGTATGAGAATCGTCCTCAATCCATTTGTGAACTGAAAGTGGCCATCACCCAGAAGAATCGTGCCATCAGGAAGGAAGAATGTGTCAGGGTGCTTGACAACTTCGCTCGTCGGCTTCAAGTGTGTCTAAGGCGCAAAGGCGGTCATTTGGAACATGTGCTCTAATAAATGTATCCTTTGAGCTAGAGACCTCAAATCTTCAGTTTTTTAATTGTTATCATATCAGCTTCCAGGAAATGTAATCTTTTTTGGAGTTTCTTGTCTGAGTAATAAATTATCATGTTAATGGGTTCCATCTATTTTGAGACACCCTGTACAATGATTAACCTCTCTGGAAATGTGCAAGTAAGAAGTGGATAAATCCAGACGTTTGACTTCAGTCATTCCTGGTGTTTCCTTGTCCGTGATCCTGGGCTAGAAAGTCTGTTCGATCCCTGGTTCTTTTGGAACTTTTGGGCGCACGATTTTGATTCTATCTTGGCCTCCTCGTGGCTAAGCGGTTAGGGTGCCGGCTTGGGATCCTAGCATCCTGGGTTTGAATCCCGGTCGATCGCTGAATCAACGCCAGGGGAATTTACTCAGCCTGTTATCCTTCCGAGGTCGGAAAATTGAGCACCAGTTCACTGGTAATTCCCTGTGTGTCGCAAGAGGCGACTAACAGGGTTGGCGGCAGGAAGGGCATCCGGCCATAAACCATTGCTTCAAAAAGGGGAGCACGGTGCCCAAAAAAGGCCAACCCCTGCTCTGCGGGGGAAAAATGGCCTCTAAAGGTGGTTCTTGGCCTCCTGGTGGATAAAATGGGCTCTCCTTCTTTGCAAGATTGAAAAGGTGAGGGGGCAGAGGAAGAAGAGTAGTGCAGAGGGAAACCACCTTAGTTTCCCTTCTGTCGCACTGACCCATTCCCGCATTGCACGACACAAATGATTTTGGACTTATGGAAAGCGAAGAAGGGGAGCTAAGAAGTCTTGAAGAGAAGGAACTTGATGGGATATGAGCAGGAAGAGAGGTTGGTATCTCTCCATTTAAAATCTACAGCAACGGTGGAGTGATCTGCCTTGGGCGGATGACTAGGCCTCTGAAATACAACGCCGATCTTTGGCTTAATGAGCTCGCCTGGGCTTGCCTGCCGCATTAATATCACCAAGAAGATGGTGTGTTGCACGAGCAGAATTTCTGTCATGGTTTTCCTGCTCTGGGTGGGCAAGAGATCCACCACATGTGACCCTGGCTGGGCTGACTTGGCCTCCGAAGGCCAAAAGTGTGCTCCTGCCGTTGTTGTTATCTGGTTGCATCATTTCTGGGAGCGTGGCTGTGCCGCTGAAGCAATGCCCCGTTCCCAGTAAGCTGGTACTCATTTTGCCAACCTCAGAAGGATGACAGACTGAGTCAACCCAACAAGTGCTATTCCAATGGCACGCCAGGGGCTAAAACTCAAGACCCTGAGATCTTAAGCCAGCCACCTTAACCGTTAAGCCAACACCAGGCTGTGTTCCGACTAATCAAATGCTATAGGTCATGTTCCTTGACCTTCACTCAGACCGAGTCTCTCCAGCATCTGTAGAGAAGTGGCTTATTCAATGACCGGAACAAGGAAAAGTAAGGCCTGGAAGAAGGTTCCCTTTGTGTACATATCCTGAAGGTCATCTTTTGCAGTCAATCTACAAGCATTTAAATCTGTAGGGACAA
This sequence comes from Myxine glutinosa, assembly GCF_964187855.1. Taxonomy (NCBI): domain Eukaryota; kingdom Metazoa; phylum Chordata; class Myxini; order Myxiniformes; family Myxinidae; genus Myxine; species Myxine glutinosa. Next base: position 43,327,784 of record NC_136267.1, read on the forward strand.
GGCTTAAGGGAATTGTATGGTGCTTGTGGCAAAGCCAGTTATTATCTGGGTACTTTGGTAGAGTGGTCATCAGAAACCCCGACATGAAACTGTGCCTGCACTATAATTTGCATACGTAATTCGTGAACAGGTAACCAGCCGTGATGGGAATACTTGTGAAATTCTGCACACAGTTTGGAATAAAGGAGTTAATTTGTACGTTTGCAGAATTCCTTTGACCGGTGAACTTTACGTTTGGACCATCGGGCGCCAAAATGGCCGAGAGGATCATCGGGGGTTTTGGGGGGGGGGGGGGGGGGTCCGTGTGACCCGCGACAGGTTGCACAAAGAGCCGTCCCGGGACGCGTCTCTTAAACGACCCAAGACACCCGTCGATGAGAGGACTCCGGTCCAGGTTGGGTTCACTTTGATCGCAGCAAGTTTTGAACATCCTGTCGCTATCGATCTATCTGCGCATGAAGACACAGACAATTGTGCTTGAAGTTTCTGGCAGACTTGTTGCTTCACTTGACCGCTCTCTCTTGGCTTCTTTCGCCCTGGAGTATTGGGTTTCCATTGGATTTCAGAAGTCTACACTTGTGTAGACATCATTTGAAGACCCCAAGACTCCCACGAGGATGCTTTTCAGGTTGTGAGCCAAATTCTGCAAGTTTACTTCTGCAGCCCCCGCCAAGCTTTGTCATGATCTTTTATACACATTAGAAAACCAACAACAAAAAAACAAAACGCTTTGGCAATTGTCAGGATTGAATCTCTTTCCAAGAACATTGCAAATGACCCCACGTACATATTTATAGCAAAGCTATTTTCACGAATCGATCAATAAATTCGCATCAATGCTCATGAAATTTCTCCGAAAATGCAATGCAATTCCCACGTCGTATCAAAAGCAAAGCTCGTTTTTTGGTATTCTCAATCGAGCAAAGAACGAGCAGGCACCTTCACAGGTGTGGCGGAGACATCAAAAGGTGCGTCCCTTAAATACGCCTGACATACACGACGGTGCCGTTGATGATACGTCTGCATCATCCATTCCAGTCGACACCACCATGGATAGATATAGCTCTATCAGGGATTGATACCGAGACCCAATCGCTTGCCGTCCCACCCTTTTGAAATCGAGGATTTTCGGGATCCGTTCGTCACACCCAACAACCCGATTCCATGCCGAGCGATGCACGCACGCGCTTCTGGACAGAAGGTCTCAGCTATCGCTCCTCGGGCGTCCCAGCACGCACCTTGGACTCGTGGTGTCCGTCCGCCGCGGGCAGGGGACAGACAGGCGGCGGGTGCGGCTCATTTTCCTTTCCCGTGTTTCCCGCCATCACGACAACGCTGCGTCCGACCCACCTCGAGGCGCTCCACGGGGCTCGCAAGGTCGCAGCACAACGAGGAGGATCGAAAAGAGCAAAGGAGCAGAAAGACCGAGACACGGAAGGATGTTCTGATGTTGCGCTGTCTTATCGCGCCTTTCTTGCTCCCGCCTCTTCCAGCGGAGGGGGTTAGGAGCGCTTGGAAGCGGCGCCGGTGGCCGCGCCCCCGGATCATGTTATCAGAGCCCGACGAGCGTTGAATCAACTCTGGATGCAGAGGATTCGGCTCCATGAGCATGGGCTGCACGACAATCCGGGCACCGACGAGTCGGAGACGCGCACATAGTTCCAGGAGGAACAGGGAGCATGTGGCACCAGAGGGCAGAAAGGAGGAAGAATGTGGCATTGTGGAGGAGAAGCAATAACAAAACATTCCGATGTTAGTGTCGACAAAGATTGTCATGCCTTTTCAGGTAGATGTCAAACTTCCTTTGTAACAGCCCTTGCCGTGAAAAGCAGAAAAGATCAATGGATGACTGCAGCAGCTTCCATTTTCGAAACGCTCCTGCAATCGACAAGGTATACAAGGTTAGTTTAAAAGTCAATTTACACGCAAGGTGTGTATGTGGTGTCATCATCGATTTTGACACTGAAGGTCATTTTGAAGATCATAAATGTTTGCAAAGACCAATATCAACTTCACTATAATCTTTCAGAGAAAAAACAAACAAAACTTTAGCATTTCAAAGTAAACACCACCTTCAATCAATAGTGCGTCGGGCAACGGAACACCAAAGTGCAAGTTTACCGGTGTTTTATCAACTCCCTTAGCAGGGCAAAATATTCCCTTAGCAGCATCTTTCTGTAAGCAGTTTGTCTCAGCATCCTACAACAGGAATACAATAATTACTGGAGTGTCAAGGACTCCTGCAGGATCTGACGCAACGCTTTAGAGAAGGAACAACGGTTGAGGTCGCATCTGATCGCTGCACTGGAGAGGACAAGATGTCCACACGGAAGCTCATTGATGTACCCCAAAGCCATCCACCGCTTTGGGAAGCCAGTGCATGGCCCTTGATCTTGCCAAATACCTGCCCAAAAGTCCCACAAGAGAGTTAGAAGCTACTTCAGCAGTGTGAGATTATTACGGGAGACTGCATCACTGATCCTCCAGATGCAAGATCAATCACGAGATAATTAATATATTACCATTGGTAGACCAGACGGATTTATGGAAAAAGGCCATGGATAAGCTTCTAGGTGCATTTTTGGGTAAACGTTGGGAACCTCACTTTTTAACATAATTAGGGTATGCTGAATTCGAATAACCCAGTTCCCAAGCCGAATTTTGAGTTTTTGACCTTCTAATTAGCATAAACAAAATGGCCGCCAAATTGCCATTTTTGGACACATTCTTGGGACAAGCATTTATATATCATGTATAAACATGCACCTCGATATGGTAATCTAATCAAACGTAGGTCAAAAACTCAAAATTCGGCTTGGGAACCGGGTTAATCGAATTCAGCATACCCTAATTATTTTAAAAAGTGAGGTTCCCAACTTTTACCCAAAAAACGCACCTATAAGCTTATGCATGGCCTTTTCCCATAAATCCGTATAATCTATGTGGAAATGGGATGGAAACGTGGTGATTCAGGACTAGAGCCTATTCTGATGTCACCGAGTCCAATCCCAAAAAGTTGCCTCGAGATGATTTGTTGTGCATGCCAGAAGTAATGCAAGACTCGATGCTGCAAATGTCGCTATTCGGAGTTGAGGTGCACATCAATGTGTGCCTGTCAGCAACAGAGTGATGATCAGACCCCTTGTATGAATTTGATGTAGTTTGGCAAAACAACATGTGTGACATTCCTGAATGTTTGTGCTTAATGGCCATGTATACTTAATTTTAGAATAAATGGTTGTATGAAACTGTCTTATTAAAATCATTTTCCATTTTTAAGTGTCCAATTTCAATATCAGTTTGAATGTCTCTTTCAATATGTCGCCAACCATAATATAGACTCGACGGATTTATGAAAAAAAGGCCGTGTACAAGCTTCTAGGTGCATTTTGGGGTAAAAGTTGTCAAGTTAAAGTAAAAGAGCTGCATGTATATACATGATATATAAATGCTTGTTCAAAGAAATTGTCCAAAAATGGCAATTTGGCGGCCATTTTGTTTATGCTAATTAGAAAGTCAAAATTCGGCTTGGGAACAGGGTTAATCGAAATCAGCATACCCTAATTATGTTAAAAAGTGAGGTTCCCAACTTTTACCCAAAAATGCACCTAACATTCACATTTCTCAGAAATCCGTCTAGTCTATGGTGGGAAATCCTGAAGAGGCTTCACCACCAAGCTGACGATGCATGCATGTGAGGTGGTTGACAGAGGCTACAAGAGTGGTCTCTTGAGATACGGATGTCCTGCTGCTGCTGGTACACCAGAGGCATATGGAGGACCTCTGGAACATCCAAGAAACAAAAATGCTGCACCTGCTAAGAAAAGGTCACGCTTCCAAATCCTTCCAGAGATGACCTCTCTTTGTCGGCGGAATTGGTTGTATTGGGGTTCTTGCAGAATCGAAGAAGTTTGTGCTCGGCTCCAGATTTGTGTCAAGGCCAAGATGGATGAGGAGATGTTATCCCCAACGAGAGATGCCCTGGGACATTCACATTGTACTTGCTGACCACAACCACGAGAGGCAAAGATATGGCTACAAGAACCAAGAGCTGATAGAAGTCACGTATCTGACTCCAACCCGTTTTTCTGGAAGAGTCAACTTTCCCAAAAGTTATATGCAGAAGATCTCAAGTGAGTGACTAGCCCCGAAATGCAGAGGAATCTCGGCCTGGCTATTAGTTGTCATTCTGGTGTTTCACAGGCAGGGCGATTCATCAATGTGTGTGCCGTCCCTCGGATGTACATCAAATCGGTTATGGGACCATCTGCTGCTAGTAGTCGGTGACATGAAGTCGGGTATGGGACCATCTGCTGGTAGTAGTCGGTGACATCAAGTCGGGTATGGGCCCATCTGCTGGTAGTAGTCTGTGACATCAAGTCGGGTATGGGACCATCTGCTGGTAGTAGTCGGTGACATCAAGTCGGGTATGGGACCATCTGCTGGTAGTAGTCGGTGACATCAAGTCGGGTATGGGCCCATCTGCTGGTAGTAGTCTGTGACATGAAGTCGGGTATGGGACCATCTGCTGGTCGTAGTCGGTGACATCGTCGGTTATGGGACCATCTGCTGGTAGTAGTCTGTGACATCAAGTCGGGTATGGGCCCATCTGCTGGTAGTCGTCGGTGAATATTGAAGATCCCATGGTGTCCTTCGCGGAGTATGCAGGTTATCGTGGCAGATGGACACTTTTGCCCAGAGGAGGCCGCAGAATGGTCCAAACGTTTGTTTACCGAGATGGTGTAAATGATTGTTTCAATACGACCTTTTGTATATATTTCCAAGTTATGCAAGATTTCCGAGATTACACATTCCCACCACGTTGTTTCTTCAGGCTCTGCATTACAGGTGGGGAATGTAACAGGCTGAGGAAGGAGGTAAGTGGCCTCCACGGTCCCCCTGATTTGACAGCGTGATATTTTATTTTGGATGATTTCCAAAGTTTGTCTTCATGCGCAAAGCCCCCGTGACGAGGAACAGATTGAAGACGACGGTTGAACAAGAATTTCCATTACTTTGCAAGAATTTCCATTACTTTGCAATAACATTCACCTGTGCAGTACAATCTCATCCTGCGACTGTCATCAAATGTATGAAGGATGTCTGTAAACAATTACAATATCTGACTTTACTTGATATTCACTTTCAGATAGGGTGCTTCACAAGCAGGGCGAGTAAAGGACCCCACGGTGTCCTTTACGAAGAGTAAGCGAGCTATCACCAGCACCCTGGCCAAATTCCAACCCCCTTCCCCAACTTTCAGGTGGCATTGCATCAGCGGTACCAACCACGCTCCCAGGAATATTGCTACCAGCAGCCACAGTCTGCACACAAATTTATAATAGTATGACATTTTGACTGATACTTTGTGATTTTTCTGTAAGTAAACAAGGTTTGCAAAGTTATATATTTGTGTTGTCTGCTGCCCAATTATTTTACTGCAGAATAAAAATGGTGATCTCAGGCAAACAACTTTTGTGCCATCGTCCACATCTAAGTTGTAATCAAGTTGATTGTTTCCTTGAAAGATACAGTGACAATGAACACCACCCAGGGGTTTTTTTTTTTTTTTTGTATACAAGATCGAGGCTCGTGAAAGAGCTAACATTAATCACACAGAAAGACAAACCGACACATAAAACATATAACATGGGGAGCGGTAGACAAGATGGGGCAAGAGGGGGAGGAACACAAACACAACATCTGAGAGCAGGGACATCGAGAGATCTGTGGGAGGGAGAGGGCTTTGGGGGGGGGGGGGGGGGAGGCATGGGAAGGGAGGGGGAGTGGGAGAGGTATAAAACATATGGACACTGCCAGGACTTCCAGGAAATAAGTTGGAATTTCAAACAAGGTGGATCTGGGGTGAATTAGTGGGGGTAGAAAAGATCAAGGTTTTGGATGGGGAAAGATAAGAGATGGTGGTGAACAGCTGTTTTAAAGACCTGGAGGGAGGAGTGGGATTGAAGGGAGTGTGGGAGTTTGTTCCAGAGGCGGGAGAAAAGAGGAATGAAAGAGTGAAGGTGAGCAGAGAGCCGAGATTTCGGCAGTTTAACCATAAGAGGGTTGCTGGCAGATCTTGTGCGACCTGTAGGAATATTTGGGGGACAAAGCACAGAGAGAGCTGGGGGAGCAAGGCCGGAGAGGAGTCGGTAGAAGACAGAAAGACCACCAACCTGCCTGCGGTGAGTGAGTGACAGGCCCTCGGAGTTAGCTTCATCACGGGAGATTCCAATGATTCTGAAAGCTTTGGTTTCAACAGCGTGAAGCCGAGCTAGGTGTGAGGCAGGAGCACCGGCCCATAGGGGAGAACAGTATTCCATTGAGCTGCGGATGAAAGCCGCAGCCTTTTCATGTCAAAGGGTTTTCACATCCTACGAGAAATTTATATCGCATGAGTGAATGTTTTTAACAAACAATGTCAGGCCAAAAAAAACAGTTTGGCAGGTGCACAATTAAAACTAGAGAGGTTCCAGGGAACCTGAACTCAACTGGTCGATATCAATATGGTTAGAATATGCATAATAGAACCACAAACTATATAGTTTATGTGTGCTAAAAATATGACAAAAATTGATTTTTCAATATAGCCGCCCTGCCGCACCCATTTTTGGGCGTGCAACGCCCAAATGCAATCCCAAACTAGTTTATGTCTTAAAGATGCTGCATAACAAGTTTCATCAAATCTTATCAATATTTGTGACTTTTAGAGCGTAGACGTCGAATTGTTTACAGACGACAGACAGACGACAGATGGACGACAGACACTGGGTGTGGACAAAAACTCAGCTGGGCATAGTCCAGTTGAGTTAACAAAGCAACGACATTCGATCTGCTCCATAACTGAGCTAAAAAGAGTAATCCTAAAAATCCTATATGAGCATCATAATCACAATGTAGTCACTAAAATAATTCACTGAAAATTGTTTATTGCTCTCAGCTTGACCCCAGCAGAGTAATGTTGAAAAAGAAAATGTTTTTTTTTTGAACCATAATATTCACCAGTCATCATTCACATTGTATGTACAGGTCAGGATACATTTATCATTGTGGATCAATCTACCAGGAAAAATAAGACAAGCCACCGAAAACAAGAAACCTCAACAATGGATTAAACTTTCCACAAATTAGTAATACTCGCTCCATCCAGGAGTAATATGTGGCGTCAGTGAATCACTTGCACTATGCCATGTCCGAGGGGGGGGGGGGGGGGGGGGGGAAGGGGAGTTTGGGGAGGGGGAAGGTTGGGGGTATACTTAATGCCCATTAACTGACATTGGGTATGCCAGGTACACATGCAAAATTTGAGGGCAGTTGGCCAAGCCCTTTTTGATTCTACATGATTCAGATATATATATTGCCATCCTATCAGATGTCCCAAACTCTGTTACAGTGTGCGCTGCTAAAGCAGTTTCTTGTCAAGGGTCATGCTGGGTGGTTTGCCATCCTTCTCCCAGCAGTAGTTAGGGTGGGAATTTGGAATTTGGCCATGATGCTGGCGATAACTTGTTTACCCTTACCGAAGAACACCATGGGATCTTTAACGTCCACAGACTAGTGCTGGCAGATAGGATGCCCATTTTAAGTGTGCATACCCGAAAGCCATCCGGAGTGTAAGGAGCTTCTGCTCCACACTGATGACAGCCAACAAGGCCGACACATGCCCATGGACTTATCTTCCCTCTCCGGCGTTGACTGGTGTATAAAATTGAGAATTAAATTATCTTCCCTGTATTCGCTGCAGTCCAATCCCACAGAGATGTCTGCGGCTGTAGCTTTGCCTAAAAGGTGGGGCCCGATGCAACTGTTTAGCTATAAGAGCCTTTTCAAACTTAAACTGTTCCTCGCTGCACAGACAAGTTAATATGTGGCAGGCATTTCCTGTTGGTCAGGATGCATGCAGCAATAGATGGTGGTACTTTCTTCCTGGTACCTATTACAGCAATGGGGTCTAATCTTGTTCCACTGCGTATGTGCACACACACACACACACACACACACACACACACACACACACACACACACACACACACACACACACACACACACACACACACACACATTCCATGGTTGGATGTCATTACAACAATGTCAAAGCAAGTCTGTCTACATGAGAAAAGAGAAACTAAGTTTCCTTTAACAGAAACAATTGTGGTTGAAATTAAATGCAAGTTAATTAATGTGACATTTATTGGTAACAGACAAATACTGCATTGAATGGTCATGTTAAACAGGTCACTGCCAAACACAAATCAAACTGGCATTGGAAAGGTACTGTTGATGCTCAACGTCCAGCGGGCAATACTGTCGATCTAGGTGGGGATTGAAACATTCCAAACTAAGAACCAGTGGCTTTTATTTGTGCAATGAAGAACTTGTGTTGCAGATGGTGGCAAGTGTCAATTTGCATTGGCGGACAGGTAAAACGATGGAGAAAAGAAAGAAACCATTGATTGAAGGGTGCTTCTCCTTGCTGTCCACAGCAATGTTGCATATCTCAATCGACTTTTATATCTTTATTTTTCTGCAAGAACGAGGCTCATGGAAGAGCAAAGTTAAATTGACAGTGGCATAGTGAGTCGATAATTGGGACAACAGGAAAGGAAGAGAGGGAGAGAGAGAGAGAGAGAGAGAGAGAGAGAGAGAGAGAGAGAGAGAGAGAGAGAGAGAGAGAGAGAAGGGAGGAGGAATAGACTAGGAGACAGGTGTGGAGGCCCATCTCGGAGACAGTTGTGGAGGCCTGTCCTGCGTTAACCTGCATTTTGGAATGTTAACTATGACGGGGTTACTGGAAGAATGTGTGCATCCTGGAGTTGCTGGGGGGGGTCAGAGGACTGAGAGAGCAATGTTGGGGATCCTGCTTGTGATGCGAGAGAAACAGACCTTGTGTTTCGGCTTAATCATAGGAGATTGCCAATAATGCAAAGAGTTTTAGATTCCACAGAATCCAGGAGAGACATGTGACGCTGGAGCGAGCACCAGCCCATAGCAGAGAGCAGTACTCCATTGAGTTACAAACAAAGGCCTTGCAAAGTGTGAGTGTGAATAGCTCTGATTTTCCAAGGAAATACTTGGAATGATGGAGGATGTCCAGTCTGTAGCTGGCTTTGAAGGCCATCTTTGCTTTGAGGCCGAGGATTTCAAGAGACTGAACCACTTCCAGTGGATGACCAAGGGAATAGATAGGTAGGGTCGTTTGACGTTCATTCCAAAGCGATAGGGTGAGACTGAGATTTTCCAGATTGAAGCACATATTCCATTTGTCATACCACAGTCTAATCATTGAAAGAGAGAGCGAGAGAGCGAGGAAGCGATAAAGATAGAGATAGAGATAAAGATAGAGATAGAGATAGAGATAGAGATAGAGATAGAGAGAGAGAGAGAGAGAGAGAGAGAGAGAGAGAGAGAGAGAGAGACAGAGACGTCATTGCTGACTGCCTAGATGGGGTACAATACAACACAATGTGGAGTTGTTTGCAAGGAAGAGAGGGTTTTCCAGAGCATTGGAGAGGTCATTAACTTGTATAAGGAACAGGACCGGGCCCAAAGCACTGCCTTTGCGAACCCCAGCCTCCACTAGGAGAGGATTCCATTTATTGGCAACACGTTGTCCAAATGAGTAGGGGAATTAAAAAAAAACCAGGATTGAAGGTGGCCATCTATGCTACAGGCAGAGGGCTCGGCAATGAAATCAGGATGCCAGAGTGTGCCAAATGCCTGAGATCTGTCCTGGTAGACGGTCCTAACCTCTTGTTTGATATTGAGGATCTTCCACCATAGCCGAAAGCGGAGCAGAAATATATCGAGAGATGAGTGACTATGACAGAATCTAAACTGATGATCAGAAATCAGGTGGATTGAAAACTTGACATCAGAAGCAATGATGGATTCCATGACTTTGCTTGCATACAGAAGTAAATTCACTGGACTATATTGGTAGGGTCTGCTTTTGTGCCTTCTCATGGATGGGAGTGATGTTTGTTGACTTCCCTGAAGAGAGGGTGGGGGAGGGGTGAATAAAGAAGGACAGATTGAATAGGGCAGATAGAGAGTGATCAAGAATGGCACTGCAGTATTCTAGAACATGGGCATCAATGTCATCTGGGCCTGTCGCCGAAGCAGGGTCAAGGCCAGATGGTACTTTTTAGCTCCTTGGGTTAGAAGGACACAGAGGCCAATAAACCGGGTAAGATGGGTATGTTGGGGTAAGATAGGGACAGAGCGGATTGGGTTTGGTACACGAGATTTAGACACAAAGACAGAGTTTAGCCTTATCTCGGACAACATCTGCAGTACAACCATTTGAGGTGAGGGCATGATGGAGGGGGAGTAAACACTAGAGACTGACTTAGCAAAGTGCCACCATGACTTTGAGGAAGGAGACCGGTTGTAGAGTTCAGCCTTGAGATTTGCAAAATGATGTTTTCTGGCCTGCCTCAGGATGGACCGACAATTGTTGCAAGTCTTATGGAATGAAAGCTTACCAAACTGACAATGAAAAAAGCTTGACTGCAACCTCCTCCCCACCGGATTCAGTAGACCTGGATCGAGGGTGTGGATAGAAAAGTCGCAGTCGGGATGGAATAAACCGGTGCATGAGAGAAAGTGGACTTTTGTAATAGTATCCCTACACGGAGTCAATATCAGGTGCTGTGAAGATGGTGGTTCAATCGTTTTGTGAGATTGAAGACCCTGCCAGTTGGCTTGTGCAAACAGCCATGACCTGCATCGTTAAGGTTGCTCCCTTGCAATAGCCAGAAAGATATGGGCCTTGACAAGAACATGATTAGAAAAGCAGGTGGGGGCAGAAAATGAACAAGAGAGATTTGATGGAAAGTTAGTCATTGCAACATCTAGGAGGGAGGACATACCAGAAGGAAAAAATGCATGTTGGGAATTTTAGAGATTGGGTCAAACCCACTGAGTCGCAAAAGTCCTTTTCTGCAATAACATCGCTGGTTGGTGTCAAGCAAACACCCTGACAGCTGGCATCGTCACAGTTGAAATTTCCGCAGATTAAAAACAGACAGTTGATATTGGTTACAAAAAGGATATATGTTCAAGGAAATGGTGGTGTATAGAGAGTCATCATTATTGGGTGGATGGTATACCACACAGTCAAACATTATGTGGTGTGGAGAGATATACGCAGCCAGAGGGCTTGGAGGAGAATGAGCAATGGAGATCTTGACATATACAGCAACACTACTTCCGGAGCGGGGGAGTGGCCTGTCAAAGCGGAACAGAGAATAGTCAGGAAAACAGAGGAATAGGAGACATCCTGTGAGAAAAACGTTTCTGTTCAACGTACAATATCTGCAGCAGCAGCAGCAGCAACCTGAATGGAGCAATTGAAAATATTTGAACTGAGACTTTAAATATTGGTGGACGGCACTTGATTTCTTCCATCGTTTTGTGTTTGTGCAACGAGGAATGGCATACATGCCTTGTGTCACAGGAAAAACGAATAAAGCAATCCGTATGAACTTCTCTCAGTTTCAGACGTTGTCAAGTCGTTTGTCCTATGGCCTTTTTAAATAGCCAAACACTAATTTTGTTTTTAAATCCATAAAACCCACTATTCATACACGTTTAGACGTTCAAAAATTGCATTCATAATTCAGAAAACGTTCTGTATATTAATCAAAGTACGTGCGGGGGTGGGGTGGGGGGACTGCCTAAAAAAAAAAAGTTTTCCCCCTGTGTCCCCAACCCCAAAGCAAACTTCCATCTTATATCCGTTTATAATTAAAACATGCATAAATGAAAATCAGCAGTGAAATAAAAAACAACAACTGAACAAGAATCCCAATCGATTTCAATAAAAATAAACTTAGCAGAAACAGAAAAAAATAAAACTTTGCTTTGCCCTGTGTAATAAAGTTTTACAAATGCAGAACAATATAAAGATGAGTTTCATTGAAATTTTCAAGAATATTGCTGAGCCAGGACCACAGGTAATCTTTTCATTTTCTTTTCTTTTTTTACACTGACTGACAGAAACTACAAGTTTGTATGATCCTGAAATTAGAAAATATGCTACCGAATTTGCAAGCAGTCTTAAACAAAATAATAAACACATGGTATGAGCGAGCAAAATCGATTGACGAGTAGAAGCATGGGAATGATCAATGTGAGTAAAGGCCTCGGCGGATAACCCTGAGAAAGGGTGCAAATTTAAAATAAAAAATTAACGAGCGTAAACCATATTTCTCTTCAAGTGCCTTGCACCAAAAAACAAACATGTACACAATTCATCTCATTTGTCAAAAAAAGATTTCAAAAAAATTACTTTGGTTCAAAACTTCAGTTGGGAAAAATAATTCAAACATGCAAATCCACAGCAATTCATGCCATTTGTACTGTCTGTCCTCCAAGGTCGCTGTCCATGTCAGCTATGGAATTGCAGCGGTCATTCTAGGATTGTTACAGTTGCCATGATTAGCACTTCCAAAGATATTCAGCAGGTTCCAGTTGCCCAAACTTCTTCATAGTCTAAGGAAAGAAAGACAATAAAGACAAAGTTTTAATTCAAAGCAAACAAAAGACCGAATATGGTGGCTTTTGGTGGGTGACACTTGAAACTCGCATCTTGTATATTTTTCAAGACAGCAATCAAGTGTGTAATGGGAAACAAATTGTTGACAATATTGTATGATTAATGGCAAGATTGTACCATCCGAGTGGCAAATAAGCATCGTCTATTGCTTATCGATCAAAAGCAATGGTAAAGCAAAGATGTAACAGGTCATTAAATCAAACAATTGGCTGGTTTTGGATGAAACGAGTTGCCCATGCGGTGATTCTGTACAGATGGACGAGTGATCAATGTTATTGGCTATATCGACCAGTAATGATGCTGAACCTGATGCCAACCATCATTGTACAGGGAATCGAGATGGGCATGCAGTTTTGATTCACCAACTATAATAAATATTGCGCCCTTGCTTCCGATATAATTATCCGTTTTGTTGGTGTACTGTTGGATAAATGGTCACACCTGGTTGATCAGAATTCTTTATGCTTTGGGGTCTGTGTGTCTTCTTACCCTGCCCTTGGCGTTTTGACTTCAAATAATCCTGGAAGAGATAATTCTTGAGTGAAGCAAAAAATAAAACAAAATATAAAACCCTACACAGCCTTTGCACTTGAATGCTGAGAGAAAGGAGAGGCAGGAAAAGAGAAGAGAAGGGAAATTAGAGTTGGAGATGAGTGAGAAGGAAGGAAAGGGAATACTGTGACAGGGGTAAGAGCAAACCTACAACAAGAGACAACATAAAATAAATCAATAGCGAATACAAAGCGGAGGAACAATTGATGACAAAAGCATCAAAATAAGAACAATGGAAAGAGTAGCATAAAAACACTTGAAGGACTAGAACGGCACTTGTTAGAGCGCATACCTCAGCCGGAGTGAACTTTTTATGGTTTGTATCCTCCCAATGATAGGCCGGATCTGCATCCGGACATGAACCAAAATGGAATAGGTTTGTTCTTCTCACCTACCCAACTCATCCACCAAGTTTTGTCATTATCCATCCACAACCTTTTGAAATATCATGCAACATTATCGTTTTTGGCCATCTTTCATTGGTAAAGAATCAGTTCAAAAGTTTGAGTACATTGATCCGGACACGGACCTTCACCAAAATGAAATCAATTCTTCCTCATGTCCAACCTGTCCACCAAGTTTAGCCCAAATCAGTCCACAACGTTTTGAGACATCATGCAACAACAAACAAACAACATGCATTTTAAAGGCCATTTTCCCTACTAGAGCGGGGGTTAGCCTTGCAGTCCCCATGACAATCTTCTCCATTTTGCCCTATTTTCTGCATCTCTCCTTGTTAACCCCCTTGCCCGCATTTCTTCTTCCATCATCTTTCGCAATTCATCATTTGTCTTCCTCTCTCTCAACGATACTCCGCACATCTGTCGAACCATTCGCATTTCCACCCTTTATAACCTTCGTTGCTGCTCTACATTCATTACCCATGTCTCGCTCCCATAAATCATAACACTTCTCACACATGCAGCATACACCTTTCCCTTCAGCTTCAACGACACTCCCCTCCTCATCAGCACGCCACTCAGTTCCCGAAACTTCTTCCATGCACATCTCACTCTAGCAACTGTTGCCGAGTCTGATCCACCTTCTCCATTCAGCATGTCTCCGAGGTAGCAAAATGTTTTCACACCTTCCAGCTTCACGCCGTCTCCAAGATCCAACTCAACATTTCCTCCATCTGCAGCTCCCTCTGTGCACACCTTACATTTGAATGTAGCTGCCACACTGGTTAATGACCCTCTCAGACCACTACATTTTTGATGAACCCACTCAGCGCACATTGTACATTGCATGGAGTTCACTCCGACACCCTTCCTGCACACAGCACATGGCCACTTCCCAGTTCTTTCCACCTCACCACATGCTTTACCACTTGCCATCACCTTCGTCTTTCCAATATTCACCTTCAGACCTTTTGTTTCCATACATTCCTTCCACTTGTTCATCTTTTCCTTCAGTCCATCCATACTTTCCGCAATCAACACCAGATCATCTGCGTACAACAACTCCCACGGTAAACCCTCCTTTACGTTCTGAGCCAGCACCTCCATCACAGCTACAAATAGTAGTGGACTTAGTACCGACCCCTGATGCACTCCCACCTTCACCTCAAACTCACCACTGTTCCCGTCCTTCGTCCTTACAGCTGTGCACGCTCTTTTGTACATTGCCATCACTACTCTGATCAACCATTTTGAGACATCATGCGATGTATAGTTTTTAGCCCTGTCTCTCAATGGTGAAGAATCCTTAAAAAAATTATAGCATCTGGATCTTCACCAACATCTCATCAATTCGTCCTTGTCACACACCAAACCTGTCCACCAAGTTTCGTCCGAATCGATCTACTTTTTGAGATGTCCTGCTCACAGCAGACAAACAGACAAATAGACAGGGGTAAAAACACAACCTCCGTGCACCTTCAGTGGGGGAGGTAATAAAAAGTGAAAGAAAAAAAAAGTGGAGAGAGAATGGCTGCCACAAAGGGACGAATTAAGAGAAATATAAAGTGTTGCCAGGATAGTGTGAAAAGAGCTTTAACAAGGAAGGCCCGATTAAAGCAATTAGCGAAACAGTTGACGAGCACCTTCAATAATGCGTCACCTGCCTTATGCAACCAATTTTCTACCAAAAGATTGCCTCCAAATGTACATCGCCTTGATAAATTGGTGACCTCTTAACATGACCAGTTTGAAATGTGAATGTTTCATGCGCACGGGCTATTAGCCTTGTCACTGTTCTGGTGGTTTGAAGCTCCAACAACATGGCAGCGCAACATTAATGTGAAAGCAGTCTATGTTTGTGGTTTAATTGTCTTCTACAGCTACAAGTTTTTGCAAGAGAGCAATAAACAATGTTTAGCGACAAATCTGTGAGCACGCATTTGATGCTCCATGCATTTAATCTAACATCAAATACAGAAATAAGTTGAGGGTGTTATATTATCATGGTGAAATAAATTTCTCCATACAAAATGTTCCCGATATAATTGCAAACATACAAAGTACTTCACTATATTATTGGAATCATGTATTTTTTTGATGAGAAGTTTTTTTTAACAACTGTAATAAAAAAATAAAAGCTGCAACAATACTGCAAATGGATTCTCCAGCAGTGTGGTATAAAAAGTTGTGAAGTTTCCAATATATTTGGATATATACAAAATAGATGCCCTCCAAGTATGGAATCTGTAAGATTGATCTTGAAAGGAACACATATATACTCGTGTGCATAAAACACCACGGGTTCTTTACATGATCAATCTGTGCCAGTAGGCAAATGCAGTCCAAACTTGGGTGTATTTAAAAGTAAAACATAAACCTTCGATTCGTCATGGCACAGCAGGCAACAAAGCAACTCCGGACTGGCTATACTTCACCCTCTCCCATTCGCACTCAGCTTTCCCGATTAGATATTCTCGAAGGGAGAGCATTCATAAAAGTCCTCCTCCGACCCAATGCAAACCGCTCACACTCGCGAGACAACAAATTTCAACATTATAATCTGTTACCCTTTTACATTAATCAACTTTTACAATAAACATCTCACCTCAACAAATCTTGCACAGCCATAACAAACGATACGTTCCAGATTGAATCTTAAGCGTATGACCAGTGAGGCAGTGATTGAGTCCAGATGTTTTACTGAGGCTGAAGTCAGCAAAGGAAGGCAACAGATTGTGAACATGCCACGGCAAGTGGGATTTGAGGTCGACAAAGATGAAGTTGAGGATTTGCTTCTCTCCCACAGGGAGGACCTGAGCAATGAAAATCTTCTAGCTCTGGAGGAGGAGCACATCAGAGAGGAATCAGGATCAAGTCCTGAAGAGGTTGAGCCTGTCAAAACTCTCATGACGAAGGTCATAACATAAAAAAGTTGGTCAATGAAGCCATGGCCATCTTAGATGAACATGATCCTGACTGCATGAGAAGTTCCAAGGGGTAAAGGGAGATGAAGAATGTCCTGAAATGTTACAAGGAGGTCTACAAACAGAAAATGAAGGCAGCCACTTAAGTCTCCATTATGAAGTTCTTGAAAAAAAAAAATCCCAAGCAAATCAGCCTTCACTTCATCTTCTGAGCCTTCAACCTCAACTGGACAGCCTTGCACAACTGAATATGCCTGCCACAAGCAATATGTGCTGTATCCAACCCCAGTTATGGTAACACTTACGAAAAAGTAATTCATTTTAATGTTTTTATTTGCTATATTTCATTTAAGCATTGTTTACTGCTTTTTTGAGGTTTTACATTGGTCTTCAACCTTAAAAGTTGAAATATTACCCATTGGGAACCCTGATGGGTGATATATATATTACCCATTGGGAACCCATATTACCCCGATGTTTACATGTAAAATATTACCCCGATAACACTTTTTCGAACACGGCGTTTCGCGGGAACGCATCCCCCGCATTATACGAGGGTTACCTGTATACACACACACAGATATGTTGTTGTCGTATAGTTGGTTGTATTTTTTTTTTTTTTGTATACAAGATCGAGGCTCGTGTAAGAGCTACCATCAATCACAAAAAACAGCAAACGGACACACAAAACATACAAAAAAGGGAGCGGGAGACAAGATGGGGAGAGAGAGGGAAGCACACAAGTACAACAGCAGAGAACATGGGCAACGGAAGATCTGTGAGAGGGAGGGGACTTGGGGGGAGGAGGTAGGGGAAGGCGGGGGGGGGGGGGGGGAGTATAAAACACAGGGACACTGCTGGAATTTCTAGGAAAGAAAAAGGTCGGTATTTTGAAGAAAAAAAAGTGGATTTGGGGTGAATGAATGGGGGTAGAAGAGATCAAGGTTTTGGATGGGGGAAGACAAGAGATGGTGGTGAACAGCTGTTTTAAAGACCCGGAGGGAGGAGTGGGATTGAAGAGAGTGAGTGAGTTTGTTCCAGAGATAGGAGTAAAGAGGAATGAAGGAGTGAAGGTGAGCAGAGAGTCTTGATTTTGGCAATTTCACCAGAAGAGGGTTACTGGCAGATCTTGTGCAATCTGTAGGAATATTTGGGGGACAGAGCACAAATAGAGCTGGGGGAGCTAGGCTGGATAGGAGTCGGAAGAAGACAGAAAGACCACCGACCTGGCTGTGGTGAGTGAGTGAAAGGCCCTCGGAGTTAGCTTCATCGCGGGAGATTCCAATGATTCTGAAAGCTTTGGTTTTTCAACAGCGTGAAGACGAGCTAGGTGTGAGGCAGGAGCACCAGCCCAGAGGGGAGAACAGTATTCCATTGAGCTGTGAATGAAAGCCTTGTATGTGGTGAGGAGCTCAGGTGTGCAAAGTAAGGACCTCGCACGACGGAGGATGCCCAGTCGGCGACTGGCTTTGGAGGCCAGCTTGCCCAAGCTAGCTAGGCACTTGGTATACGACCAATCTCCAAATTATTCTTGACTGTCAATGGGATATGCTGCTATATATATACAACCAACCCACACAGGCAAGAACCCAACAAGCATGTCTGCTCAAAATAGTGATTCCTCCAATGGTCAGCACCTCCTGAACAATCCTGAATGTGCCCACGGCTATCATGCTGAACGGTTCCAGATTGTGGCACATGCACATACCAAAGCGCATTTACGTGTGCTTGAAGCCACATTTATTCACACACGAGCTCCTGTTCTTTGCAAACAAAAAGAGTTTGTGCAGACTGTGTTTGTTATGACCAGACTCCATTATAATAGGAGGTCTCAGGCTTGCTCTGTACCTCGCCACCATGATGTGTATGTTCGTGTCACTAACAGTCCCAAGAGAGCCAATCCCCATTTGTCTTGGCAAATAAATTGTTTTCTTTCATGTCTGCATTTCCGATATTCTTGCATGTGTCCTGACGAGCTGCAAGAAGAAAGCCATTGAGTATGTCTGTTCTTCTTTCTGTTATTGTACGTTATACATATACATACAACAACAACAACAACAACAGCAACAGGCATTTTAAAGGCCATTTTCCCTGCTAGAGCGGGGGTTAGCCATGCGGTCCCATGACAATCTTCTCCATTTTGCCCTATTTTCTGCATCTCCCCTTGTTAACCCCCTTGCCCGCATTTCTTCTTCCACCACCTTTAGCCAAGTCTTTCTCAGTCTTTGCCGTCGTCTACTTCCCTCTACATTCATTTCCATCATTCTTTTCAACCAGTCACTTTCATCCTTCCTCAACACATGACCAAACAATCTCAACCTGTTTCTCATCACAGCATCCATCACAGGCTCTAGTCCCATCATCTTTCGCAACTCATCATTTGTCTTCCTCTCTCTCAACGATACTCCACACATCCACCGAACCATTTGCATTTCCACCCTTTCCAGCCCTCGTTACTGCTCTACATTCATTGCCCATGTCTCGCTCCCATAAATCATAACACTTCTCACACATGCAGCATACACCTTTCCCTTCAGCTTCAACGACATTCCCCTCCTCGTCAGCATGCCACTCAGTTCCCGAAACTTCTTCCATGCACATCTCACTCTAGCAACTGTTGCCGAGTCTGATCCATCTTCTCCATGTCTCCGAGGTAGCAAAATGTTTTCACACCTTCCAGCTTCACGCCGTCTCCAAGATCCAACTCAAAATTTCCTCCATCTGCAGATCCCTCTGTGCACACCTTACACTTGAATGTACCTGCCACACTGGTTAATGACCCTATCAGACCACTACATTTTTGATGAACCCACTCAGTGCACATTGTACATTGAATGGAGTTCATTCCGACACCCTTCCTGCACACAGCACATGGCCACGTCCCAGTTCTTTCCACCTCACCACATGCTTTACCACTTGCTATCACCTTCGTTTTTCCGATATTCACCTTCAGACCTTTTGTCTCCATCCATTCCTTCCACTTGTTCATCTTCTCCTTCAGTCCATCCATACTTTCCGCAAATAACACCAGATCATCTGCATACAACAACTCCCACGGTAAACCCTCCTTTACGTTCCGAGCCAGCACCTCCATGACAGCTACAAATAGTAGTGGACTTAGTACCGACCCCTGATGCACTCCCACCTTCACCTCAAACTCACCACTGTTCCCTTCCATCGTCCTTACAGCTGTGCACGCTCTTTTGTACATTGCCATCACGACTCTGATCAACCATTCCTCCACTCCTAACTTCCTCAATGCCCACGTCACTACTTCACATGGAACCCTATCGAATGCTTTCTCCAGACCAACAAACCCAAGAAAAAACTTCTTCCTCTTCTCCATGTACTTCTCCTGCAACTGCCTTACAATAAAAAGTGAGTCTGTCGTCCCTCTTCCTGGCAAAAATTCAAACTGCATTTCGTCAATCTTCACTTTCTTCCTTATCCTCCTCTCCAAAACCCTTTCCAATACTTTCATTCCATGCTCCAATAACTTTATCGCTAGATACGCGCCACAGTCCAGAGGGTCACCTTTCCCCTTGTACAGAGGGACGAGGGTACTCAGCTCCCAATCCACTGGAATGCGGCCTTCTTTCACCACCAGATTACAGATCTCTGTCATTCTCTTCGCACCCCAACTTCCTGCTGCCTTCAACATATCTCCCACAACTCCCGTCGGCCCTCCCGCTTTTCTACTCTTCATTGCTTTTATCGCTTCCTCAACTTCCTTCTCATAGTAAGGGAAACATATGAAAATCTGTTAACTAAATTGGTACCAAAAAATTTCTTCACCAATATGTTTGTAAAGGTGTGTAATAACATGTGTTAAAATGTTGAAGGTCAATTCCCGTGGGAAACCCAGAAAAAAAGCTGTTGAATTCGGGTACCGAAAAATTATTTTCGAGAATTTTTATTTTTTTTAATCGGCCCTTAAGTAACTTATGAGGGGTCAAATAAGGGTTTTTCATGATTCTGAGTTGATTGTTAACATTTATATTTCACCACAGACACTCCTTTGTGGAAAAATAATTTCTAAATATATCTCATTTTCTACTTTGCAGGACATGGAGTCTAGCAATATGGATGAAGACGTTACTCCACCTGTGCTCACTTGCTTCATCTGTGCACGCTCGGATACACCAGCTGAAAGGCTCATACAGGCAACTCCAAAGGGATACTCAACTTTATTGAAACAAGCAGAAACTGTCGAAAATGTTACTGTTGTGGAACGTATGAAGGAGGCTCAAAAGGAAGGAAAACTGAGGTACCACCAGAAGTGTAAAAATGATCTGTACAACAACTTTGTTGCAACCACCAAGAAGTCAGCTCAAGCATCAAAGGCAGAGAAAGAGTCATCAAAGTTGAAGAGAAGACGCACTACTTGTGAGTTCAGTTCATCAACTGGCTGCAGTTCTAGAAGATCACAGTCAGTTGACCTCCTGTATAAGGATGTATGCATTCTTTGCAACCAACCAGCCCAGCTCTACAAAAATAATCCAGCACAAGCTAGAAAGAAATACAGAGTGCCAGATAATTTGACTGCAGATACACTGAAGGCAAGCTTGCTGAAGACAGCACGGAGTCGCGGGGATGACTGGGGCACTGAAGTCACTGGACGCCTGGAAGGGATCAACGACTTGGTAGCAGAAGAAACACTGTACCATTTGCGATGCAAACTTATGTTTGCGAGAGGTGACAGTTTGTCCAAGACTGATAAGGAAGGAAAAAGGAAGAGAGGACAGAGGAGTATTGATGAGGAGCGAGAGGCAGTTTTTATTGAATTCTGCGAATGGTTAGACTCAGAATTAGAGCATGGGGTAATGAACATGGACCAAGTCCATGAAAAGCTGCAGGAGTTTGATCAGTCACCAGAGAAGAGCCTTTCTTATTCAAAGCATTGGCTAAAGATAAAACTTCTAGAGAAATACGAAGACACCTTGTATTTCACAACACAGGAAAGAGGGGCAGATGTACTCTGTCTCAAAGATGGCACCGACAATATTCTGCGAGAGCATCATGCTAATCTTGACCATGGAGATGAGAAGACTCAGATCATAAAGACGGCACTCAAGTTCATATCCAATGATATTGCCTTGATTGATTTAGGTCCAAAGTCATACCCCACCACACACAGTATGACTGACATCGATAGTCAGCTGACACTTGTTCCTGCAAGCCTTCAGATGTTCTTGAGACCGATTGTCAAGACAGACGAAAAGGTTGCCGTTTGGGGGCAGAATTTTATTAAGGCCTGTCGACCTCAGTCTGGATTATTGCCACACCAAATGGGGCTTGCCATACAACTTGATCATAGATTTGGGTCAAAATGGATGCTCAACAAGTTCCACCGGCTGGGATACACTGAGTCTTACACGGAGACACAAAACTACAAATACTGCTTCCTTAATAGTAGGAGTGGAGATGATGTTCCAGATACTTCTGGCACTCTTGACACCATTGTGGAGGAAACCGATGAACAGATCAATGATGAGGTTGCGGTTGATGCTGCGCTTGAGGATCAATCAGTGATGACAGCCAAAGTGCCAGCCAGTGAAAGTGAATTGTCAAGTAATTATAAGGTGGTCTTTATGGAGGTTGGGGAAACAAACAATGCAGTCACTCAGTTTGTTGGAGACAATATAGATTTAAACATTGTCTCTATTCACGGAAACACTCCCTTTCACTCAATGGGTTGGATCGAAGTCACCACTCCGGCACCACCGTTGCCAGATCCACAGACAACAGCAGCTTTCCCCCGGGTGAAGTTGAAGGCACTCGACAAAGCTAAGATCCTGAGAGGAACTGAAGTAAAGATTATTCCATTTACGAACAGGAAACAGATAGGAACGAACGCGATCATGTTTCTCCCCCTCGCTGAGCTTTCCTCCTCCCTGGCTCATGATCAGCCACTCCTCACTCCAGGTGACACACTCTGGGCAGCGGGGTGGGTGATCAAAGCCAACGATCCTGAGTTCCCACACTCCAACTGGAATGGCTGGATGAAGAGAATCCATGCTAATGATGCAAAGCAGAGCACACAGATCGAGTTCCTCCCAGTTATTGAAGGAGACCCTAATGACCTCAACACCATCTTCACCACTCTGAAAGAGTGCATACGGCGCGCTGGGGTCGCTATAGTGACCTTTGATCTTCTGATTTGGCTGAAGGCTGTGAATATAATAAAGCAGGCAAATCTACCCGTCATTCCAAGGTTGGGTGGTTTTCACCTGCTGAAGTCTTATCTTGGATCAATGGGTATAATGGGTATATGAATGAGAAATAACTCTTGAGTATTATATATGTATGTGAAATAAAAGCTACTTTGTGTGTAAATGTAAAAGTGAAAATATAAATGTTAACAATCAACTCAGAATCATGAAAAACCCTTATTTGACCCCTCATAAGTTACTTAAGGGCCGATTAAAAAAAAAAAAAATTCTCGAAAATAATTTTTCGCTACCCGAATTCAACAGCTTTTTTTCTGGGTTTCCCACGGGAGTTGAACTTCAACATTTTAACACATGTTATTACACACCTTTACAAACATATTGGTGAAGAAATTTTTTGGTAACAATTTAGTTAACAGATTTGTGAAATATCTCATAAAATGCCCTTACTATCAGTTAGCTTCTCTGCCGGTCTTAAAACTGGGTTACTCTCTATGTTGCCATCCCATTCATTCTATGCATTCAACAGCATTTCCATATATCTCTTCCATCTTCCTTTAATTCCATCTGGGTCCACAACGATTTGTCCCACTTCATCCTTCAAGCAACTCACCCCCATCACATCGCACCTCTCTTTCGCTATTTGCTTTACAATCCTGAATACCGCTCTCTGACCCTCTTCCGAATCCAAGCGTTCTCCGAACATTTTCTTATATGCCTCCTGCGCCTTTGCTACCTCTTTCTCTGCAGCCTTCTTGGCTGCCTTATAACTTTCATGTTCTGCCTCTTCTGCCCCCGTACCCTTCGCCTTCTGCCACTCCTTGAACTACTTCATCTTCACGTAAATCCTCTTTCCATCTTATCATAACTTTTTAAAAGATCAACAGCAATTAGAAGTTTAGCTGAACGTAAAGAGCATGGTGCCAAGAAGATAAAAGCTAAGAGTTAGAGGAGGACGAGAGGGGAAAACATGAACATCAGCAGAAGAAAACTGGGGTGGGGGCGGAGGGCAAATCGGAGACGGGAGTTGGGTGGTGTGGAATAGAAAACCAAGAGAAGAAAAGTGAAAAACACTTAAATAAGGGGAAGATTATAATAAAGGCCCAGTTGTGCACCAACATAGTTTAATTATAACAAACACAATGTTCCCTGAACCACCCCCTATGGCAACATAAAAACATAGGGGCAATACCCCTGGTGCTCACCTGATAGAATAAACAGTATACTGCACTGACTAAGGATATTTCATACCAATTCCAATGCTTGCTAGAAGACAGGGCAGCATGTAGAATCATACTAACATGATCATAACACTTTAAAGAAACAAGCAAAAATTATCTATGTTGGGGGGAAATCCCCCCCCCCCACCCCCCTCCCACCCCGTGTACCTCCTCAGACTCCAATTTTTTCCAATGCCTTGAACAAACATTGGTACATCACGGATGATGAAGGTTGTGATGACATTTCATAAAAATTGTGTGTGTAGGTTCTGAGAAAAAAGCAAATACCTATTTTGGGGGGCAAGCCCCTGCCACCCCCATAGACCACCTTAAAACCCGATTTTTTAAATGCCAGAAACAAACTTTGGCACAACATGGGTGATGAAGGTTGCGGTTAAGTTTCATCGGAATTGCATGTGTAGTTTCTGAGAAGAAAGCAAACACCGATTTGGGGGGGGGGGCAACGCCCCCCTCCGCCCCCCACCCCCCGTAGGTGACAGGGACAGATTTTTTTGAATGCCATGAAGAAACTTTGGTACATCACGGGTGGTGAGAAGGTTGTGGTGAAGTTTCATCAAAATAGTGTGTGTACTTTCAGAGGAAAAAGCAAATTCCTAATTTGGGGGGTCAAACCTGGACCCACTTTGACACCAATAAACCCCTTATACCCCGATTTTTTAAAATGCCGTAAACAAACATTAGTCACAACACAACAAATATCATTTGTGCCAAAATTGGTCGCAATCCCATCCGCGGTTTCAGAGAAGACGTTTCAAGTGTTTACGGACGGACTGACCACGCGCCATCGCATAAGCTCTCCTGAACATCGTTCCAGGTGAGCTAATAAATGGTGCCTTATAGCATTCATGGCACATGAGCAAAATATACCACCGTAGCATTGCCTGAAAACAATTAAATAAAAAATATTCGACACTTTTAATTTAACATGCAATTTCCCCTTTGGAATAGAAAGTTTTAATTTCTCAATGAAGGCCAAACAAATTTTGATAGTTTTTCTTCATTCAATTATCAATATTATTGTTCGTTATATAAAGATGATTTTTTTTGTTAAATAGGATTGCCGACTAAAGGTACCAGTTGTTAATGTTTCCCCTGGAGATTATGACAAGCTTTTACAGTGTGCTATTTATTGCACAAGTATAAGAAAGCAGAACACATAACACAAGCATGAACTGTGAAAATACCTGACGTATTTCATCCTCAACATTTGCCAAATGTATCTGCTTGTACAGGAACCTGCCTCATACTAAAAGTGTACGTAGTTCGTTATCACTACAAGTCAACCAGCAGTACAGGCATTGGCACTTTTCATTTGCTCGAATGCTTTTGGCAAGAGAAGCCCGAAGAGTCAGTTCAGTCAACCTCCGCAGAGCACAGTCTGCTCGTGGGCTGATAAGGCCTGTTCGAGCTTAAGCAAGTGGGCAAATGGTGTGTAGAGGAATTTGTTTCAAACCTGCTTCTCTCGCTTCCTCTCATCCTGGAGAAACGGAGGGCTTGCCATTGGGTGACCGTCTTGTTCTGAAAAGAAAAACATGTATTGTTAGTACAAATGAAACAACAGAGGCCAAGGCATGAGGGATTAAGGGTTGTAAAAGCTCGCTATCGCCCATGCAAATAGGAACCCACTCATTGATAAAAACGTAAGAACAACATTTGTCGAGGTGTGTTAACCAACAATGCAGCAGATTACGCGTATTCATGGCAATTTAATTTTCAGGTTTTGCCAACAAACTGTTGAAGGCATTTTTCAAAGTGCAGCCTTTCCAAGAGGGAGGTCAAGTTTCCAACATTCTTTGGGGGAAGGGGTGGGGTGAGGGTAAGTCACATGAAGCCCCCCAAAATATGGTTTGCAAATTCACAAACGTATGACGTTGCTGTGAGATGGTGCATCGTGGTGTGAAGGTCATACCTTGCCAAGAGTGTAGTGGAAAGCCACCAATGCTGGTACTACAGGGTTGGCCATTGGTTGCCAAGCCCATTGACAAGCCATCTGCAGACTGTGGAGGCAGGCTGTTGGTATGCAAATGCTGGGCATTGCCACTTGTCTGTGGTCACAAGCAGCACAAAATAAAAATATTTGAAAATCATGAGAAAAATACAAACATCACAAAAAAAAAGAAAGGCATTTTTTATTTTAACCACAACAAATAAATGCAACAAATGCATTGCTCAGGCCAGAAGAAGTATTTTCCTTTTGAAGAATAAAATTATTTTTGTACCACTGTCACAAAACCCTCAGGTTGTTTAATCGACGAATGCCCATCCGGCAGGCATGTGTAGTCCAAACTTGAGTTTATTACCCTCACCTGAGGAGAGGGTATTGCATTTGAGTCCGTTTGTTACCCTCGCCAGACAAGAGGGTATTGCATTTGAGTCCGTTTGTTTGTCTGTCTGTTTGTCCACACACAATAAATATGATTTTCTCTGCAACCGTTGGTCCGATTGACAGGAAAATTTTCACCATCGGTGCAATTCCAATTGTAGAATTTTTAATGATAATTATGACATCATAGGTCACGTGGTACGGGCGCCATTTTGGAAAAACCGAAAAAAAAGAACCTCTATTACGTATATCTCCAAAAGCACTGCACATAAAAAATTGAGACATGACTCATTGTAAAGAACTCTCCATGGGGAATAATATGTTAATGATGACGTCATAGGTGCCTCCATTATAAACGTCATAATTTGACAAGCACAAAACTTCATCCGATCAAGATGAAAGTTGTTGAACATCATCTCGGGGTAAATTGGTGGAGAATTTTTTTTAATGATGACATCATCCGTCATGTGGTTCGGCCGCAATATGCGTTTTAACACAAAAGCTTTAATAACCACGAAGAACACATCCTGGCAAGGGTCTGCAATCTCTGATTGCTCTTTCTTGTTTTGGGGTAAAACACATGGATACATGCATCACTCCATACATAAAGCAACGAATGACTGCATGTTATTCTCACAATTCTTCGTCTTAGTTTTAAACTCTACATTTCCATTTATACATCCTCGGCGCAAGAATATTCATGGAAGCCCCTTCCTGCACAAACGAGACCATTTAATATCTGGATGTCTCTCAAACTCTGGCGATCTTTCAACACAGCTTAAAGTCAAATTGCACTATTATTTATTGCCATCTTTATAATCTGCTCAACTTTTAGAATAAAAATCTCACCTCAAGAAACACGAGAGAGCCATACATAAACAGATCGTTTCATATCATATCATATCACTCACCCAATAGACCACATACAGTCACGTGAAAAAGTAAGTACACCCCATGTAAAGTTTTGAATTTTTCAACATATTTCAACATACAGCTATTTGATCTTCATTTCAACAATATTGATAAAGATGATATAATATAACAAATATCATGAAACATTTACATTTTGTAGTCCATTGTATAATTTAAATAAACATAAATGCAAATTTCGCAATGTGGAAAAAGTAAGTACACCCCGACATTTATCACTACTTCAAATACCTAAAATTAGAATCAGGTGCACCAGCTCAGGTGCAAATGATTAGAACAGCGTCAGAGAGGATCTTGGAGGAACCTGTCCTATTTAAACCTCAGACATTTAGTTTGATTTGCTCTTTGTTGTTGAAGTGTGTGGCGTCACCATGCCGAGATCAAAAGAGCTCTCTGAGGCCTTCAGAAAGAAGGTCATAGATGCCTACGAGTCTGGGAAGGGATTCAAAAATATCTCCAAACAATTTGAAATCAATCATTCAACAGTCCGGAAGATCATCTACAAGGAGAAGATTCCAAACAACTGCCAACTTGTTCAGGCCAGGCCGCCCCAGCAAGTTCACCCCGAGAGCAGACCGTAAGATGCTGAAAGAAGTCTCAAAGAACCCCAGAATGTCATCACGGGACCTACAGGTAGCTCTTTGCCACTGTTTATGTCAAAGTGCACGAGTCTACCATTAGAAAGAGGCTGCACAAATTTGATCTACATGGGAGGTGTGCCAGGAGGAAACCTTTGCTGTCCAGAAAGAACATCAGGGCAAGACTAAAGTTTGCCAATGAACACCTTGGCAAAGACCAGCACTTCTGGAACAATGTGCTCTGGATATATGAGTCAAAGATAGAGCTATTTGGCAAAGGTACCAGAAGACATGTTTGGCGAAAACCAAAGACAGCATTTGACCACAAGAACCTGATACCAACTGTAAAGCATGGTGGTGGAAATATTATGGTTTGGGGCAGCTTTGCTGCTATACAAGGGAAAAGGTGACCCTCTGGAGTGTGGCTCGTACCGAGCGATAAAGTTATTGGAGCATGGAATGAAGGTATTGGAAAGGGTGTTGGAGAGGAGGACAAGGAAGAAGGTGAAGATCGACGAAATGCAGTTTGGATTCATGCCAGGAAGAGGACTGACAGACGCACTCTTTATTGTGAGGCAGTGGCAGGAGAAGTACATGGAGAAGAGGAAGAGGTTGTTTCTTGGGTTTGTTGATCTGGAGAAAGCATTCGATAGGGTTCCACGCAAAGTATTGACATGGGCATTGAGGAAGTTAGAAGTGGAGGAATGGTTGATCAGAGTTGTGATGGCAATGTACAAAAGAGCGCGCACAGCTGTAAGGACGAAGGACGGGAACAGTGGTGAGTTTGAGGTGAAGGTGGGAGTGCATCAGGGGTCGGTACTAAGTCCACTACTATTTGTAGCTGTGATGGAGGTGCTGGCTCAGAACGTAAAGGAGGGTTTACCGTGGGAGTTGTTGTATGCAGATGATCTGGTGTTGATTGCGGAAAGTATGGATGGACTGAAGGAAAAGATGAACAAGTGGAAGGAATGTATGGAGAGAAAAGGTCTGAAGGTGAATATAGGAAAGACGAAGGTGATGGCAAGTGGTAAAGCATGTGGTGAGGTGGAAAGAACTGGGAAGTGGCCATGTGCTGTGTGCAGGAAGGGTGTCGGAGTGAACTCCATTCAATGTACAATGTGCGCTGAGTGGGTTCATCAAAAATGTAGTGGTCGGAGAGGGTCATTAACCAGTGTGGCAGCTACATTCAAATGTAAGGTGTGCACAGAGGGAGCTGCAGATGCAGGAAATGTTGAGTTGGATCTTGGAGACGGCGTGAAGCTGGAAGGTGTGAAAACATTTTGCTACCTCGGAGACATGCTGAATGGAGAAGGTGGATCAGACTCGGCAACGGTTGCTCGAGTCAGATGTGCATGGAAGAAGTTTCAGGAACTGAGTGGCGTGCTGATGAGGAGGGGAGTGTCATTGAAGCTGAAGGGAAAGGTGTATGCTGCATGTGTGAGAAGTGTTATGATTTATGGGAGCGAGACATGGGTCATGAATGTAGAGCAGCAACGAAGGCTGGAAAGGGTGGAAATGCAAATGGTTTGGTGGATGTGCGGAGTATCGTTGAGAGAGAGGAAAACAAATGATGAATTGCGAAAGATGATGGGAATAGAGCCTGTGATTGATGCTGTGAAGAGGAACAGGTTGAGATGGTTTGGTCATGTGTTGAGGAAGGATGAAAGTGACTGGTTGAGAAGAGTGATGGAAATGAATGCAGAAGGAAGTAGAGGACGGGGAAGACCGAGAAAGACTTGGCTAAAGATGGTGGAAGAAGAAATGCGGGCACGGGGGTTAACAAGGAGAGATGCAGAAAATAGGGCAAAATGGAGAAGATTGTCATGGGGACCGCAAGGCTAACCCCCGCTCTAGCAGGGAAAATGGGCTTAAAATGCATGTTGTTGTTGTTGTTGTTGCAGCTTTGCTGCATCAGGGCCAGGGCAGCTCACCATTATAGAATCCACTATGAATTCTTCATTGTACCAGAGGGTGCTTGAGGATAATGTGAGGCCATCTGTCGGAAAATTGAAGCTCAACCGAAGGTGGACCTTGCAACATGGCAATGACCCTAAACATACCAGTAAATCCACCAAGGAATGGCTGAAAAGAAAGAAATGGAGGGTTCTGGAATGGCCAAGTCAAAGCCCGGATCAAAATCCCATCGAGATGTTGTGGGGGGATTTGAAACGAGCTGTGCATGCAAGAAACCCCCCAAACATCGCACAGCTGAAAGAATTCTGCATGGAGGAGTGGGCAAAAAATTCTCCCAGTCGACGTCAGAGACTGGTAGACGGTTATAAGAAACGCCTACTTGAGGGTGTTTCTGCCAAGGGGGGCAATACCACCTATTCGAGCCAAGGGTGTACTTTCTTTTTCCACATGCGAAATTTGCATTTATGTCTATTTAAATTATACAATGGATGACAAAATGTAAATGTTTCATGATATTTGTTATATTATATCAATCAACATTATTACATTATTCAACAACATTAACATTAACAACAACATTAACATTAATTAACATTGACAACAACAACATTATACAACAACATTACACAACAACAAATCAACATCATTATACAACAACATCAATCAACATTATATCAATCAACATATTATATTATATCAAACTGTCAACAACAGCTGAGTTTGAGGTGAAGGTGGGAGTGCATCAGGGGTCGGTACTAAGTCCACTACTATTTGTAGCTGTGATGGAGGTGCTGGCTCGGAACGTAAAGGAGGGTTTACCGTGGGAGTTGTTGTATGCAGATGATCAAGTGTTGATTGCGGAAAGTATGGATGTACTGAGGGAGAAGATGAACAAGTGGAAGGAATGTATGGAGACAAAAGGTCTGAAGATGAATATCGGAAAAACGAAGGTGATGGCAAGTGGTAAAGCATGTGGTGAAGTGGAAAGAACTGGGAAGTGGCCGTGTGCTGTGTGCAGGAAGGGTGTCGGAGTGAATTCCATTCAATGCACAATGTGCGCTGAGTGGGTTCATCAAAAATGTAGTGGTTTGAGAGGGTCATTAACCAGTGTGAGTGTAAGGTGTGCACAGAGGGAGCTGCAGATGGAGGAAATGTTGAGTTGGATCTTGGAGACGGCGTGAAGCTGGAAGGTGTGAAAACATTTTGTTACCTAGGAGACATGCTGAATGGAGAAGGTGGATCAGACTCGGCAAAGGTTGCTTGAGTGAGATGTGCATGGAAGAAGTTTCGGGAACTGAGTGGCGTGCTGATGAGGATGGGAGTGTCGTTGAAGCTGAAGGGAAAGGTGTATGCTGCATGTGTGAGAAGTGTTATGATTTATGGGAGCGAGACATGGGTAATGAACGTAGAGCAGCAACGAAGGCTGGAAAGGGTGGAAATGCGAATGGTTCGGTGGATGTGTGGAGTATCGTTGAGAGAGAGGAAGACAAATGATGAATTGTGAAAGATGATGGGAATAGAGCCTGTGATTGATGCTGTGAAGAGGAACAGGTTGAGATGGTTTGGTCATGTGTTGAGGAAGGATGAAAGTGACTGGTTGAGAAGAGTGATGGAAATGAATGTTGAAGGAAGTAGAGGACGGGGAAGACCAAGAAAGACTTGGCTAAAGACGGTCGAAGAAGAAATGCGGGCAAGGGGGTTAACAAGGGGAGATGCAGAAAATAGGGCAAAATGGAGAAGATTGTCATGGGGAGATGTAGAAAATAGGGCAAAATGGAGAAGATTGTCATGGGGACCGCAAGGCTAACCCCCGCTCTTGCAGGGAAAATGGCCTTAAAATGTCTGTTGTTTATCACCTTTATCTATCAATATTGTTGAAATGAAGATCAAATAGCTGAATGCTGAAATATGTTGAAAAAGTCAAAACATTACATGGGGTGTACTTACTTTTTCACGTGACTAAGTCTCTGATACAGAATACGTGACAACCACTAAAAATATTCTGCAATTTGCGAACAACTCGTTGGACACTTCATCTCATGTCAAAAATTTCAGCACATTGTCCAGTGAACAGTTTGTTCTGGGCCATCTGGAATGATGTTCCGTTACGCAGCTATCATGTTCCTCTTTAAACTTCTGCACACAAGTCCGAACTTTTTTTCACATCCATGGATGAGTCTCCACACACTGCAACCAATTGGAAATGAATGTCAACAGGAGTTTGCCCACTCAGGTGCGGAAGTTTGATGATGACATGTTGCTCGTACTAGTTGAAAGTGGTTACTTTCCAGTGTACAAGAACACACTGCACAGGCAATGCTGTCGATGGCATAGCATGTGACGTACACGGTTACCCTTTATAGTCAGGCAGATAGGTGTAACAATTGTGGGTTTATACGTACAAGCATGAAATTTGGCATAGTCATAGATAATAGTCTAATGAATAATTCCAGATATGGACCCACCGCGAAAACGTCCTATGGTAGCCATGGCGGCCATTTTACAAATGGCGGCCATTGACCAGGCTCATGAGCAAAATAATGCTGCTGTGAAGAGTGACGGTGGTGCTGTTGGACTCACTCAAAATCCAAATGCTCTTAGAAGATGGATGGTGGCTGGGCCGGAACTGGTTAGAATGACTACCGAGTTTGAAGCATCCATGGAGGGAAGGAAAATAAGGATTAATCAAGACACACGCCACCATGAGCAAACATATAGTTCACAGGTAATCTTTACTCAACATGTCAAACGTCTGGTTGAAGTAATAGAGGAAATGGGAAACCCCTTCCTAGAAGAGAGTACAGACTTGCTGCGGCTGGACACAAGAGACATTGCTGACCCAACTGTTGTTTCTACTGTTCAACAGGCTGAGGAGATAGGTAAGCAACAGTACAAGACCTTCGTAGCAGACCGTCTACTGGAGCGAACCGTACCTCTTACTGAGCCAATAAAGAAGAATAAACTCCCATTGTTTAGTCGATCGTCTCCAAGAGAGAAATCCAAGACAAGTTTGCAAGTAACTTCGCTAAAGAGTGACTGCTCTTTATTCTCAAGACTCTACATTGCGTCTCAAACGCCATGAAAACCAAGCATGTCCCCCGTCTTTATCTCAGCTTGGGAAGTTACGACTGGGAACCAAATCAGATCTATTGGTGTGTCTAGAGAGTTGCACAGAGGTCAGAGGTGATGCTCCAAAACCAGATACTGACGTCACTATCCTTGACGGGGCAGTGTTGGTGAACGTTCTGAAACCAGTTGCTGCCAAAACCTTTGATGATTATGCGCTGAAAGTATTCTTGCCACACATACAAGGTCACTTGCAAAGAGCCTGTCGTGTGGATATAGTCTGGGACCAGTACCGTGACAACAGCCTGAAATCTCAAGCCAGGGACAAACGTGTGGATCGATCCCCACAACTGGAAACCCCTGTGGTCCATGCTTCCTGAAGCCAGCATTTCATCAAGGGAGCTGATTTGTTGTAAATGCAAAAAGGGTTGCAAGGGACGATGCAAGTGCAAACAAGCTAGTTTGAAATGTACCGCTTTGTGCCAGTGTGGTGGAGAAAATTGTGACGTATAAACAAGATCAAACTGGAACTATCTAGTAATATAAGTTACCGTTACAGTGCTTGGTGGGTTAATTGACATTGCTGGCAACACAAATGCAAATTGTGGTCATTTGGAGAATACAATTATGGCATATATGTGTATCTAGAGTCATTTCATTAGAACATAAAGAAGCATTTGTGTCGTCCGGTAAAAAATAATCGCGGTCAAAACGGCCATTTTGTAAAATGGCCGCCATGGCTACCATAGGACGTTTTCGCGGTGGGTCCATATCTGGAATTATTCATTAGATTATTATCTATGACTGTGCCAAATTTCATGCTTGTATGTCTAAACCCACAATTCTTATGATGGATACACCTATCTGCCTGACTATTAGAAGATTTGTTTTTTTAACGATCATGCCCAGTTATGTCCTATCACCCCCGGTTGTGTACTCAAAACTGGTGTCATCGGAGGTTACACAACATAAGATGGCCTGATTGTGGAGACTTTAATTTAAATTATAAAGCACCAAATGGTAGCTCAGGAAAAGGTTATAATCCTCAATTTGTTTACACATGCCAAGAGCCTAACTCTCTTGTGCCCACTGGCAAGATGTTCACGCACAAAGAAAGCGATCAATTCCAGAACCCAACAGGAATAAATAAATAATAATGTTTCATAAAAATGTACATGAAGAAACCAGGGAATGAGAGAAAAGGAAAACAACAATAGTTGCAGATACAGATAGTGGATCAAGAAAATGGAAGTAGCAATAGAATGTCACTTAGTAGGGTGTTGGGCCACCATATGCATCGAGGACGGCATGGATGACGTGGCATGGAGTCAACAAGGGCCTGGAACGGTTCTGCAGGGATGTGGCACCGTTCTTTCACAGGGAAATTCTCCAATTCACGAAGGTCTGCTGGAGGCAGAAACCACAGTCTTTGGCGCTTCTTCAGACAGTCCCACAAATGCTTTATGGGATTGAGGTCCGGAGATTGGAGGGCAATGGAAGATGGCTAATTTTTTGTCCTCGTACTCCACAGACCACCCGGTGACAAGACGCGCCTGTGGACTGAAGCATTGTCGTCTTAAAAGACATCCTTCTAAGCAAGGAAGAAATGCTGCATCATGGAATGCATATGGCCGCTCAGGATGGTAACATAGCATGCTGCATCAACCTTGCCTTCTTTATGGAATGAGTGGATCCAGGCCATGCTGGGAAAACGGGCCCCAAACCATTATGGAACCACCAGAAGGTTTTACTCCTGGAACCAGGCACTTGGGATTGTAGAGCTCCAAGGGCTATCACCACACGTGCACACGTTCATTCATCAAAAACATGGTGAAAGACGATTCATCAGACCACATCACATTTCTCTACTGTTCAATAGTCCATTGCCTATGCTTCTTGCACCACTGGACTCACAGACGGGCATTGCCAGATGTTAGGAGCGGTTTGTGCATAGCAATCCGGCTGTGGTATCCTGCCCTGTGAAGTTCTCTGCTGACTGATTACGATACAGAATGCTCACGAGGCACATTTACCTCCGCACAGTTTGTCTGCAATTGCTAATTGCCCATGCAATGCCCAGAATAATGCCCAACTGCCCGTGCATCACGCTTGTTACCTCTGCCAGGTGGATGGAGGTTATGTTTTCAGCCCTGTTTGTTTGTTTGTTTGTGAATAAGATATCTCAAAACGTTGTGGACGGATAAGGACAAAGTTTGGTGGAAAGGTTGGATATCTGACAAGGATGAATCGATTCAATTTTGGTGAAGATCTGAATGCGGATCCGGAAACGAGAATTTTTTTAAAATTTACAAGTGATCCTTCACCGTTCAGATATAGGGCCTGAAATGATATATAGCATGATATTTCAAAAAGTTATGGACGACTTATATCAAAACTTGGTGTATGAGTTAGTTAGGCGACAAGAACAAACCAATTAGATTTTGGTTCAGGTCCGAATTCAGATCTGGCCTTTCAGTGGGACACAAAACATAAACTGTTCAGCCTGGTGGAGGTATGCTCTCTACCGAGTGCCTTTCTCGTTGAGTATGAGCTTCAGCCCACTGTTTGCCTTCAATGATGCAGTCTTTTCTTCTTTTTTTCCAGGCCGATATCACATTCGAGACAGTTCCTCATGAAACGTTAGCAATTTCCGCAGCCTTTGTCACTGTAGCAGCACATGCCAAACGAGCCAGCATGGCCACCACAGAATACCTCAGTGACTGTGAACGGGGTACACCAATTAAGACCTGTTCAAAGTCACTGATGTCTCCACTTGCAGCAAAGCTGGATTGTAATACCAGAATTGAGGTGCAGCACACTTGTATATACATGATGAAAGGACTGCCGGGAAGAGATTTGTATATTTAACGTGGCTGTAACATATGTGTGGTTGCCCCATACTTTACATATATGTTGTGCGGTCCATCAATTTGTCTTTCTTTCATTCAGCATTCATTTTCATTCAAATTCTTTCAGCTGTGCGATGTTTGAGGGGTTTCTTGCATGCACAGCTCATTTCAAATCCCCCCACAACATCTCGATGGGATTTAGATCCGGGCTTTGACTTGGCCATTCCAGAACCCTCCATTTCTTTCTTTTCAGCCATTTCTTGGTTGATTTACTGGTATGTTCAGGGTCATTGTCATGTTGCAAGGTCCACCTTCGGTTGAGCTTCAACTTTCCGACAGATGGCCTCACATTATCCTCAAGCACCCTCTGGTACAATGAAGAATTCATAGTGGATTATATGATGGTGAGTTGCCCAGGCCCTGATGCAGCAAAGCTGCCCCAAACCATAATATTTCCACCAACATGCTTTACAGTTGGTATCAGGTTCTTGTGGTCAAATGCTGTCTTTGGTTTTCACCAAACATGTCTTCTGGAACTGTGGCCAAATAGCTCTACCTTTGACTCATCTGTCCAGAGCACATTGTTGCAGAAGTGCTGGTCTTTGCCGAGGTGTTCATTCGCAAACTTTATTCTTGCCCTGATGTTCTTTCTGGAGAGCAAAGGTTTCCTCCTGGCACACCTCCCATGTAGATTAAATTTGTGCAGCCTCTTTCTAATGGTAGACTCGTGCACTTTGACATCAACAGTGGCAAGAGGTCCCGTGATGACATTCTGGGGTTCTTAGAGACTTGTTTCAGCATCTTGCGGTCTGCTCTCTGGCTGAACTTGCTGGGGCGGCCTGGCCTGAACAAGTTGGCAGTTGTTTGGAATCTTCCCCACTTGTAGATGATCTTCCGCACAGTCGAATGATTGATTTAAAGTTGTTTGGAGATCTTTTTAAATCCCTTCCCAGACTCGTAGGCATCTATAACCTTCTTTCTGAAGGCCTCAGAGAGCTCTTTTGATCTAGGCATGGTGATGCCACACACTTCAACAACAAAGAGCAAATCAAACTAAATGTCTGAGGTTTAAATAAGACAGGTTCCTCCAAGATCCTCTCCAACGATGTTCTAATCATTTGCACCTGAGCTGGTGCACCTGATTCTAATTTTAGGTATTTGAAGTAGTGATAAATGTAGGGGTGTACTTACTTTTTCCACATGCGAAATTTGCATTTATGTTTATTTAAATTATACAATGGACTACAAAATGTAAATGTTTCATGATATTTGTTATATTATATCACCTTTATCTATCAATATTGTTGAAATGAAGATCAAATAGCTGTATGTTGAAATATGTTGAAAAAGTCAAAACTTTACATGGGGTGTACTTACTTTTTCACGTGACTGTATATAAACAGGATGCGCTGGTTACTATATTTCGAGAAAGGACCGGCCAGTTTTGTACCCTCCTATTTTCCCGCATGTGTAACGGCTCTGTAATAAAAACGGCTCATATTCTTAAGGCGTTTGCCCTAAGTTCTTCTCGGACAAGCGGACATCGAGCCACGATAAGTCAGACTTTGGATGATTAAAAAAATATCATCCTCCGGGAAGTGTGAACATCACAAGATCTGAACTGCTGGTGATTTATTGCAGGGCTTACGGGAATGCTTTCAGGGGTAAAGAAAAAAAAACATTGTCCCAGGAGGTTCAAGATGGGGGTTGGAGGAGGGGTTGTGGATGTGGTTTTGGAGGACTCCAATTCTTTCGATGTAAATGTGCATCGCATAGAACCACTTGGTGGAAGTCAGTATTCCAAGTCATAATGAAACACACAATAGATATCATAAAAGTGGGGGATCCACCCGTCCAGGAAAAGACATGTTCTTTATGATTTGCAGCAATTAAGTTTAAAATGCAACAAACATTGTGCAGCAATGTTTTGTCAAGGTTTGGCTCAAAATATGGTTTGCGAAGCCACATACTTAAAAAAACAAGTCACGGACCACAAATATCGAAATGATGTGAAAAAGGGGGACAAGGGGAAATGAGACGAATGAGTTGGTGGGTTGGGAATTGGAGAGCAGTGGTATGTTTTGAGATTGCCATCTTTGTGAACGAGAATATGGAAAGTGCTTCGATACATTTTATATCCCTGTGTTATTGAATTAACAGACATTTTGAACCATATATGGCAAATAATTCAAATAATTCTGGTCAGGTCAGTCTTTTGGGACTGCCACTGGTAACATGCAATCCAGTGCTACCTGCCGCATGGTCGGGTAGTCGGCGACTAAACAGACTACCCTCACTGGCTTGTCAGTGGGGAGGTTGACTGTGACATCCTGCCAGCACCAAAAACAACACCTGGCAAAGAGCGGATGGGCTTCCGTAGGGAGCCAACGGCCATCTGGTGAGATGGTGTCCTAAAAAACACCCATCCGGTTTGGACCGGTTCAAGTCATACCAGAGACTTTAAAAATGGTACGTGCTGCTTTCTTGCTTGAAAAGGATAGAGCACAGACAATCCCCATCGGTGGGCATCCATGGGGAGGAGGAAATTCCTCTTGAGGTTGAGGAAATGCCCCGCTGAGCATGGTGAGAAAAGCGGTGCCATTGTTATGACGTCACTGGTACCAAGAGTATCCCGGGAAGTGATGGTAGTGACAGCACTTCCCCCAAGCTCAGTGGCTGTGTTAAGTGTTTGTCGAGTCAGTGTGTGTGTGTGTGTGTGTGTGTGTGTGTGTGTGTGTGTGTGTGTGTGTGTGTGTGAGCTCCATTTCAAGCCTTAGCCCAAGTATATATATAAAAAATAAAAAATACAACACGACTTTCCAAATTTTGGAAGCATTTACCACATTTGCCAATGATACGTGCTGTCAAGATGACGATCGGTTTCTATCTTTTGTCTAAAACTTCTATTGCAAGCACAAAACAGTTTGATTTTCCACCACCAATAATTGTCTGAAGCAAGTCACTTAACGATACTCATTAGATGAGCTGAAGTCTGCAAGGAATAAAAGGTAATTAAACAACCATGGTGAATGAGGCCAAATCATAAGCTTTGTTGTGTTCACACCACTGGCAGGTCGGTAGACTGTATTTTACTATCTCTCCTCTGGTCTCACACCCCATCAGCCCTCCGACTCTCCCCAGCAACTCCAGGATTGATCTTCCAGTGACCTCATCCTGGTTAAACTCCCAAAGTCCAGGCTCAATGCAGACATCAATGCTTTTGTTCCTCCCTTCTGCCATGAGTGAAATTGTCTTCTTGAGGCTCAATCCCTCTCTTCACATTTGTACCATTCTGATTTAGCCCATTAACCCTCCCTAACCCAAACCTTCCAGGTAACTATGTCATGCCCTCCACTCTCTCCTGTTTTCTTGTTCCTTAATTCCCTTGCTTATTGTGTCCAACTTTTCCCCACTGTCAAGTTCATACTCTCAATCACCTCGCTCTTCCATGAGCCTCGATGTTGTAAAGAAACAAAAAACCCACAAAAAAAACCATCGCTATAACACCAGAAGTAATGAGACAGGAAGGAAATATGCAAGGTTGTTATGTCATCTA
The DNA here is from genome assembly GCF_964187855.1 of Myxine glutinosa. NCBI lineage: Eukaryota > Metazoa > Chordata > Myxini > Myxiniformes > Myxinidae > Myxine > Myxine glutinosa. The sequence goes on from NC_136267.1 coordinate 43,366,847, forward strand.
TTTTTCCACTGCTTAAATTCTTCAAAATAAAACTCGAAGTTAATTAAAAAAGCTACGCGACTCACTTTTTATTATCAAACAAGTACAAAAAGTTTTAATTAAAACAAAAGCCGCGTCGATGTTACACAATGCCTAGATGCAGCTGTGCCTATAACGTCGATGTTATAGGCACAGGACATTCCTATTGATTCGATTACTTGATGTTATTTTTGTGCAAAGTGAAAATATATCTCGGCAATTTCCCGTGTGTGGCGACGAATTTTTAATATATCTCGGCATTTTCCCGTCTGTTATTTCGGGCGGTGTATGACTGACCATGCCGCGATTTAAACAAAATATATATATCTCGGCATTTTCCCGTCTCTTATTTCGGGCGGTGTATGACTGACCATGCCACGATAAAAAAAAAAAAAATCTCAATGGACTTGAAGTTACAGGCCTTTGAGAATTCATTTCGTTCTATAAAGGGCAACTTTCATCGGATTTTCTTCCCGTTTTTTTTCAACCGAGTCTAAAACTATGTTAGCGACTGAAAAATGAAATGATATATCGAATTTGATTTGAAATAAAACTGTGTGAGAGAGGAAGACACCACGGGCCTACAAAACAGGCCTCAAAGCTATGCGAGTTAATAAAATGGTGGATATTTGTTTATATGAAGGCTCTCCCAGAATGGGTGGAGCTATGGTTCCCAGAATGGGTGGAGCTTTGAGGTTTTGTCTTCTCTGCAAGAACAACAAGAAGAAGAAGAACAAGAAGAAGAAGAACAACAACAACAGCAGAGGGCACTCTATGAGCAGCGTCTGCGACGCGGCTAAAAATGAATTTGAAGGAAAGATGGTGAGTGTCAGCTTTGGTCAGATATTGCAGCAGTCATCCACACATGCACGTGCCTTTCAAATAAGTCAGACAACTCTCAGAACTATCAATTTTCTTCCATATTATGAAGACCATCATCTTTTCTTTTATATTTTCCTTGTCCTTCCTGCTCTGTTATTTCAGTACTCCTGCACACTTCGCATTGTCATGTTTCAATGGCTGCTATACATCAGAAAAAAAAAAAAATGACATATACAGCTATTACATTATTTCTCTGCCTGCTCATGGTGTGTCACCAAGTGTATCACTGCAGTGTGCGGAGGAAAAGAAAACTTCATTACTGTTGCGACATTGCAGAAGTAACTAGAGAGTTCATAGAACACGATACCCCGCGCCGTGTTCAGTATACTTAAATTTAAATAAAATGATTATAAAGATCGTTTTTAAAATTCCAGAAGTTCAGCGCTATTGAAGCAGTCTTATACATCACCCTTACATACTACCATATTTAACATGTCCAAATACTGCAAAGCTGGAGGTTCTTGGAAGTGATAAGAAAATGATTTGTTTTCGACATTGTTCAAGTTTACTATTAAATTTAAATAAAATAAAGATTGCAAAGGTCGTAGAAATAAATTAATTCTGCAATTGAATGTTGGTTACTGATGTTGACGCAATATCTATTACCACACCCCATCTAACACGTTACATTAGTTCTTCACACCTGTTGGTTGTGTCCTTTATGAAGTCCTTAAAAACGGCAAGTTT